>NC_074677.1:38095421-38215639 GCF_029448725.1 Salvelinus fontinalis
TGTCGATGCACTTATTAATTAACCGATGACTGAGGTGGTATACACTACCGGTCAAAAGTTTTACAACACCTACTTATTCAAAGGTTTTTCTTTATTTTTACAATTTGTAGATTGTAGAATAATAGTGAAGATATCAAAACTAAATTCAGCAAAAAAAGAAACGCCCTCTCACTGTCAACTGCGTTTATTTTCATCAAACTTAACTTGTGTAAATATTTGTATGAAAATAAGATTCAAAAATTGAGACATAAACTGAACAATTTCCACAGACATGAGACTAACAGAAATTGAATAATGTGTCCCTGAACAAAGGGGGGGTCAAAATCAAAAGTAACTGTCAGTATCTGGTGTGGCCACCAGCTGCATTAAGTACTGCAGTGCATCTCCTCCTCATGGACTGAACCAGATTTGCCAGTTCTTGCTGTGAGATGTTACCCCACTCTTCCACCAAGGCGCCTGCAAGTTCCTGGACATTTCTGGGGGGGATGGCCCTAGCCCTGACCCTACGATCCAGGTTCCAGGTTCCAGACATGCTCAATGGGATTGAGATCCGGAATCTTCGCTGGCCATGGCAGAACACTGACATTCCTGTCTTGCAGGAAATCGAACCCTCCACCTTCAGATCGATCCCGCTCCAGAGTACAGGCCTCGGTATAACGCTCATTCCATCGACGATAAACGCAAATCCGGCCATCACCCCATGTGAGACAAAACCGCGACTTGTCAGTGAAGAGCACTTTTTGCCAGTCCTGTCTGTTCCAGCAATAGTGGGTTTGTGCCCATAGCCGACGTTGTTGCCGGTGATGTCTGGTGAGGACATGCCTTACAACAGGCCTACAAGCCCTCAGTCCAGCCTCTCTCTGCCTATTGCGGACAGTCTGAGCACTGATGGAGGGATTGTGTGTTCCTGGTGTAACTTGGGCAGTTGTTGTTGTTGCCATCCTGTACCTGTCCCGCAGGTGTGATGCTTGGATGTACCGATCCTGTGTAGGTGTTGTTACACATGGTCTGCCACCGCGAGGACGGTCAGCTCTCTTTCTTGTCTCCTTGTAGTTCTGTCTTAGGCGTCTCACAGTACGGACATTGCCCTGGCCACATCTGCAGTCCTCATGCCTCCTTGCAACATCCCTGCATCTTTCTTTGGTGATTTTCAGAGTCAGTAGAAAGGCCTCTTTAGTGTCCAAAGTTTTCATAACTGTGACCTTAATTGCCTACCGTCTATAAGCTGTTAGTGTCTTAACGACCGTTCCACAGTTGCATGTTCATTAATTGTTTATGGTTCATTGAACAAGCATGGGAAACAGTGTTTAAACCCTTTACAATGAAGATCTGTGAAGTTATTTGGATTTTTACGAAGTATCTTTGAAAGACAGGGTCCTGAAAAAGGGATGTTTCTTTTTTTGCTGAGTTTATGAAATAACACAAATGGAATCATGTAGTATCCAAGAAAGTGTTAAATAAATCAAAATATATTTGAGATTCTTCAAATAGTCACCCTATGCCTTGATGACAGCTTTGCACAATGTTGGCATTCTCTCAACCAGCTTCACCTGGAATGCTTTTCCAACAGTCTTGAAGGAGTTCCCACATGTGTTGGGCCATTGTCCTGTTGAAAAACAAATGATAGTCCCACTAAGCCCAAACAAGATGGGATGGCGTATCGCTGCAAAATGCTGTGGTAGCCGTGCTGGTTAAGTGTGCCTTGAATTCTAAGTAAATCACAGAGTGTCACCAGCAAAGCACCCCCACACCATCACACCTCCTCCTCCATGCTTTACAGGGGAAATACACATGCAGAGATTATCCGTTCGCCCACACCGCATCTCACAAAGACACGGTGGTTGGAACCAAAAATCTCAAATTTGGATTCATCAGACCAATGGACAAATTTCCACGAGTCTAATGTCCATTGCTCGTGTTTCTTGGCCCAAGCAAGTCTCTTCTTATTATTGGTGTCCTTTAGTAGTGGTTTCTTTGCAAATATTTGACCATGAAGGCCTGATTCACGCAGTCTCCTCTGAACAGTTGATGTTGGAATGTGTCTGTTACTTGAACTATGTGAAGCATTTATTGGGGCTGCAATTTCTGAGGCTGGTAACTCTAATGAACTTATCCTCTGCAGCAGAGGTAACTTTGGGTCTTCCATTCCTGTGGTGGTCCTCATGAGAGCAGTTTCATCATAGCGATTGATGGTTTTTGCGATTGCACTTGAAGAAACTTTCAAAGTTCTTGAAATATTCCGTATTTACTGACCTTCATGTCTTAAAGTAATAATGGACTGTTGTTTCTCTTTGCTTTTTTTAGCTGTTCTTGCCATAATATGGACTTGGTCTTTTACCAAATAGGGCTTTACCAAATCTTTTGTATACCTTGGCTCAAACGCACTAAGAAGGAAAGAAATTCCACAAGGCTCACCTGGTAATTGAAATGCATTCCGGGTGACTACCTCATGAAGCTGGCTGAGAGAATGCCAAGCGTGTGCAAAGCTGTCATCAAGGCAAAGGGTGGCTATTTGAAGAATCTGAAATATAACGTATATTTTGATTTGTTTAACACTTTTTTGGTTACTACATGATTCCATATGTGTTATTTCATAGTTTTGATGTCTTCCCTATTATTCTACAATGTAGAAAATAGTAAAAATAAAGAAAAACCCTTGATTGAGTAGGCGTTATAAAACTTTTGGCCGGTAGTGTACTCCTCAATGCCACTAAATTAATCTCGGAACATATTCCAGTCTGTGCTAGCAAAGCAGTCATGTAGTGTAGCATCTGTGTCATCTGACCACTTCTGTATTGAGCAAGTCACTGTGGTCTTCTGCTTTAGTTTTTGCTTGTAAGCAGGTGTCAGGAGTATAGAATTATGGTCAGATTTGCCAAATTGAGGGCAAGGGAGAGCTTTGTCTGCGTCTTTATGTGTGGAGTAATGTTGCACATGTGACATGCTGGGAGAAATTAGGTTAAATGGATTTAAGTTTGCCTGCATTAAAGTCCCCAGCCACTAGGAGCGCCACTTCTGGATGAGCATTTTCTTGTTTCCTTATGGCATTATACAGCTTGTTGAGTACGGTCTTAGTGGCAGCATCGGTTTGTGGTGGTAAATAGACGGCTACAAATAATATAGATGAGAACTCTCGGTAGATAGTGTAGTCTACAGCTAATCATGAGGTATTCTACCTCAGGCGAGCAATACCTCGAGACTTCTTTAGTACTAGACATCACGCACCAGCAGTTATTGACAAATAGACACACACCCCCGCCCCTCGTCTTACCAGACATAACTGCTCTGTCCTGCCAATGCACGGAGAAGCCAGCCAGCTCTATATTATCTGTGTTATCATTTAGCCACGTCTCGGTGAAACATAAGATTTTACTTTTTTTAATGTACCATTGGTAGGATAGTTTTAATCGTAGATCGACCAGTTTTGTTTTCCAACGATTGCACGTTGGCCAATAATACGGAAGTTAGGGGTGGTTAACCTACTCGTCTGCGAATTCTTACAAGGCACCCCGCCCTCCTCCATTTTTTCTCTGTCTTTTCTTCAAGCAGATGATGGGATTTGGGCCTTGTCTCGACAAAGCAGTATCCTTCGTGTCGGACTCGTGTCGGACTCGTGTCGGACTCATTAAAGAAACAATATTCATCCAGTTCAAGGTGAGTAATCGCTGTTCTAAAGTCCAAAAGCTCTTTTTGGTCAAAAGAGACAGTAGCAGCAACATTATGTACAAAATGATTTACAAACAATGCGAAAAAACAAACAAAATAGTACAGTTGGTTAGGAGCCCGTAAAACGGCAGCCATCCTCTCCGGCGCCATTATTAGAGCGACCTTTCATTGTCCCCAACACAAGGTGCACCTGTGTAATGATAATGCTGTTTAATCAGCTTCCTATTATGCCACACCTGTCAGGCGGATGCATTATCTTAGCAAAGGAGAGATCCCTCACTAACAGGGATCAGAGAGAAATAAGATTTTGTGCGTATGGAAAATTTCTGGGATTTTTTATTTCAGCTCATGAAACATGGGACCAACACTTTACATGTTGCATTTGTGGCCTGCTGGAGGTCATTTTGCAGGGCTCTGGTAGTGCTCCTCCTTGCACAAAGGCGGAGGTAGCGGTCCTGCTGCTGGGTTGTTGCCCTCCTACGGCCTCCTCCACGTCTCCTGATGTACTGGCCTGTCTCCTGGTAGCGCCTCCATGCTCTGGACACTATGCTGACAGACACAGCAAACCTTCTTGCCACAGCTCGCATTGATGTGCCATCCTGGATGAGCTGCACTACCTGAGCCACTTGTGTGGGTTGTAGACTCCGTCTCATGCTACCACTAGAGTGAGAGCACCGCCAGCATTCAAAAGTGACCAAAACATCAGCCAGGAATCATAGGAACTGAGAAGTGGTCTGTGGTCACCACCTGCAGAATCACTCCTTTATTGGGGGTGTCTTGCTAATTGCCTATAATTTCCACCTTTTGTCTATTCCATTTGCACAACAGCATGTGAAATTTATTGTCAATCAGTGTTGCTTCCTAAGTGGACAGTTTGATTTCACAGAAGTGTGATTGACTTGGAGTTACATTGTGTTGTTTAAGTGTTCCCTTTATTTTTTTGAGCAGTGTATTTTTCTTCAGTATATGTATTTGTAAAATGCATATTTACTCTGTTCCATCTGACTGCGCAATGCACTGTCTCATCAGCCCAGCCAGGCAATTTATTAACTATAAAAAGCATCTAGACATTATCTCACATTTCTTTTAGACTAACATTTCGTTTTCAACAGTGGAGATTTGTAGAAACCTTGCTGTCTGTGTCTCCGGCATTTGTAACATTGTATTAATATCGAAATTCGATCTCCAGCTGTCCCATAGTAATGAACGTGTCGGGAGTCAGGATGAGACAGACAGGCAGGCAGTGTTTCTCAGCCAGTCAAATTCATCAAATATTTTTATGGATATATACAAAGAAATGTCAATTGAAAAAAAGTTAAACGAAACAAAGTGCAGCTAGTTAGCAGTCTTTACAGCTTATTTTTTAAGTGATTGTGTTAGCTGTGTTGTTGGCTAGCTCCTCTGAACAACAGTGTCCTGATGAGTGAGCAAATTTTCTTTGCCAGGGCGAAATCGAGTCTCATTAGCTCATTGTTATGGATGTATCCAAATAAATGTGAGTGGAAAACAAATATAGCAAATGCAAATGCGGTGGATAACTTTGCTGTTATTCTGGCTGCACTTTTTGATGTGACTAAGTTAGCAGTAGTTGGCTAGCTAGCTAGCAAGCAAGGGATAAGAACATTGCCAGGCAGTATGGCAATGCAACATTTAGAATGAACGACAAGGTTGCGTCCAGAGATACAGAACAAAAAGACTGAAAGACTAGGTTGCGTCTCTTGCAACCGAACCGATAGAACGAACAACCAACCGGCTTGGGTAGCAACCCTAGATGTGTGACGGGACTATATCTTGTGGAGGGATGAAATAGTATGAATAAATACATCAGACATTTTAGATTCCGTATGGGAGGTGGATATATAGTACACTGCCATGGGAATACGGTCAGTAGCTGACTGTCCAACATGCTGACTCAGATAAAGTTCATGTAAAGCATGGCACAGTTCCCTCTGGTGGTGGAACAGAACAGGCTATAACAGGACAGGACACAGTGCAGGGTAGCAAAAGACTCTCGTATAAACAACTTTTTGTTTAGACTTATCAGGGATGTGGTGCAAATGTCCTGCAGACATACCACGGGCGTTTCCTGTGTTTCTTCACTGTCAAACTAACAAGGTCAAATAAGAACCCTAGCGTCTCAGACCGTGTCTCGAGGATAAGGAGGAGGAGAGGCCCATCGTTGCCTCTCTCATGTCAGACTAGTAAGTAAAGTAAAGTAAACACAAGTTAACCTATGGGAGTGGAGAACTTAAGAGCTCCCACTGTGTGTCCATCCCGGCCTATGGTGCCTAGTGATGAGTGATGGGTGGTTGGGAGGCCTTTTAAAAATATACAGTCACTTTAGCCAGTTCTGTTGTTCCCTTTACTATCTAAAGATAAACCATAGCCAGCTGCAGACAGGCTAGTCCTGGTCCTAGGGTGCTCTAAGATATTCGACATCAGCTGTGCTAACAACCACACCTCACAGTCCCGGATGTTATATCCCAGTTATCATGTATAGTTATTTTTAATGGCCAAAGAATACATTGAGGAGGAAATGATGTCCTCACTGAAGTAATGGGAAGGGTTCAGGGATACAGTACAATAGACTCATTTACACTGTAGTAGGAAAACTGAGGGATTAAAACACTCCAACGTTGTTTTCTTCGTCCCAGTCTCCCTTTAATTCCTGGGGCAGCATATAAAAAGAACACAGAAAACAAATTCACATATGTTTCACATATTCAGTATCAAATTAGCTGTTATTTTAGTACAGACAACGATAGTAATACAGTGCCTTCGGAAAATATTCAGACCCCTTGACTTGTTCCACTGTTACGTTAGCCTTATTCTAAAAAAAATGTTTTTTAAATGCAATACACACACACACACACAATACCCCATAATGACAAAGTGAAAGCATGTTTAGACATTTTTGCAAATGTATTAAAAATAAAAAAACAGATTGCTTATTTACATAAGTATTCAAACCCTTTGCTATGAGATATGAAATTGAGCTCAGGTGCATACTGTTTCCGTTAATAATCCTTGAGCTGTTTCTACAACTTGGAGTCCCCCTGTGGTAAATTCAATTGATTGGACATGATTTGGAAATGTACACACACACACAATATAAGGTCTCACAGTTGACAGTGCATGTCAGAACAAAAACCAAACCATGAGGTTGAAAGAATTGTCCGTAGAGCTCTGAGACAGGATTGTGTCGGCACAGATCTAAAGGGTAACAAAAAATAATTCTGCAGCATTGAAGGTCCAAGAACATAGATTCTGAAATGGAAGAAGTTGGAAACACCAATCGAGGGAGAAGGGCCTTGGTCAGGAAGGTGACCAAGAACCCGATGGTCACTCTGACAGAGCTCTAGAGTTCCTCTGTAGAGATGGGAGAACCTTCCAAAAGGACAACCATCTCTGCAGCACTCCACCAATCAGGCCTTTATGGTAGAGTGGCCAGATGGAAGCAACTTCACAGTAAAAGGCACATGACAGCCCGCTTGGAGTTTGCCAAAAGGCACCTAAAGGACTCAGACCATGAGAAACAAGATTCTCTGGTCTGATGAAACCAAGATTGAACTCTTTGTCCTGAATGCGTCGCGTTTAGAGGAAACCTGGCACCCTCCCTACAGTGAACAATGGTGATGGCAGCATCATACTGTGGGGATGTTTTTCAGCGGCAGGGACTGAGAGACTAGTCAGGATCGAGGCAAAGATGAACGGAGCAAAGTACAGAGAAAGATCCTTGATGAATACCTGCTCCAGAGTGCTCAGGACCTCAGACTGGGGTGAAGGTTCACCTTCCAACAGGACAATGACCTTAAGCACACAGCCAAGACAAACCAGGAGTGGCTTCGGGACAAGTCTCTGAACGTCCTTGAGGGGCCTAGCAAAGCCTGGACTTGAACCTGAACGAACAACTCTGGAGACCTGAAAATAGCTGTGCAGCAGTGCTCCCCATTCCACATAAGAGCTTGAGAGGATCTGCAGAGAGTAATGGGAGTAACTCACCAAATACAGCTTGTAGCGTCATACCCAAGAAGACGAGGCTGTAATCGCTGCCAAAAGGTGCTTCAACAAAGTACTGAGTAAAGGGTCTGAATAGGGTCTGGTATTTTTCCTTTTTGTACATATGTTTCGTTACCAGCAAAAATATTGTAATGAGATTACAGATACTTTTGAAAAACTAGAAGATTACTTCAAGTATTCATTTTGACTTCAGAAAGGATGTTTACGAAAAGAAATAGGGCATGTGTTGTGGGATTATTTAAAATACTCTTTGAAGAGGTAGGGTTTCAGATGTTTTCGGAAGATGGGCAGGGACTTTGCTGTCCGAGCTTCAGGGGGAAGCTGGTTCCACCATTGGGGTGCCAGAGCATAGAAAAGCTTTGACTGGTCTGAGCGGGAGCTGCCCTGCTGTAGGGGTGGGAGAGCCAAGAGGTGACAGAACTGAGTACTCGGGTTGGGGTGTTAGCATAGCCTGAAGGTAGGGAGGGGCAGTTCCTCTTGCCTCTGACCTCTTTCCTGTGTGAGGAAGGTTGTACTCTACGGATGTTATAGAGCATGAACCTGCAGGAGTGAGTCACTGGTTTGATCTTTCTGCAGAGAGAGAGGAGAGAGGAGAGAGGAGAGAGAAAGAGAGAGAGAGAGAGAGAGAGAGAGAGAGAGAGAGAATTAGTAGGTGAACATCCTCTAGTAAAGATGAGGTCAAGCATTTTGCCTGCCTTGTGAGTGGGAGGGGTCTGAGAAAGGAGGGGAAAGAAAGAAATTCAAATCGAAGGCATTGGGAGGTTGAAGTTGCCCAGTGCAGTGAGCCATCGTCAGGAAATTAACTTATCAAGGTGTCAAGCTCATTGGGGAACTCTAAGGGAACCTGGTGGGCGATAGATGACAACAATGTTAAACTTTAGTGGACAAGTGACAGGAGTAGCAGTGTTCTCTGGGGTGATCTATGTCTCCGTCAGGGCTGAAAAGTCTAGGGACTGGAGGGCAGCATAAACTGAGATGAACTCGACATTCTTGACCGCAGATCGGCTGTTCCAGATGCTGCTGGAGATCAGGAATTCCACATGGGTTGTGCGCGCAAGGTACACTAAATTAGGAGGGTTGCAGCCAAGGTGTGGGAAGCATCTGTAAAGCCTACAGGGATAGGAGCAAACAGGTATAGAAAACACATACATATATGACAAAGCTACAAAAGAGCTCATCTGAAAATAACTAGATAAAATAGTCACGCGAAAGAGTGGTGTTGCGCTTACCTCTCTTTCCTTTTCGAACAACTCTGCAGCACAACAGTCTACGTTTCTATGAGGAGACCATCACTTGCACCTGTCGCTGAGAATACAGTACAGGGGGAAACGGAAGTACTAACACTAATTGCCTAGCAGCGGTGAAGAGCACACCTCCCGGTACTAATTGCTGATTGCCTGGCAATAAAGCTAATGATTACCAAAACAACAGCAGTCAGAAATTGCACCTGCCCCTTAATCCTGGTTGATGTGTAAACAATCAGCTGCAAGTTTTGACCAGTCAGCAGTTCACACACCAAGTAAGCTACTGTGAAGACAGACAGTGCTTAAATTAGATTGCCTTAGCTAGCAAAAATACGGTACTGGACAACAATTAAGACAAAAAATTATAGCTATCACTCCTGGAGATATCAGCAGTCCTCTAGCTATAGATTAAAGAATGACCAACTTGAATAAACGATCGGAGGTAAGGACAACAGCAGTGGTGCAGCTTACAGACAAAACGGATATCACTTAGGCCTATTATTGATACTGTATCTACATAGCATTTACACTATATATAAAATAGTATGTGGACACCCCTTCAAATTAGTCAATTCGGCTATTTCAGCTACACCCGTTGCTGGCATGTGTATAAAATGGAGCACAGAGCCATGCAATCTCCATAGACAAACATTGGCAGTAGAATGGCCTTACTGAAGAGCTCAGTGACTTTCAACGTGGCACCGTCATAGGATGCCACGTTTCCAACAAGTCAGTTCGTAAAATGTATGCCCTGCTAGAGCTGTCAACTGTAAGTGCTGTTATTGTGAAGTGGAAACGTCTAGGAGCAAAAACAGCTCAGCCGCGAAGTGGTACGCCACACAAACTCACAGAACTGGACCGCTGAGTGCTGGAAAAAAAAGTATGTCCTCGGTTGCAACACTCAATACCAAGTTCCAAACTGCCTCTGGAAGCAACGTTAGCAAAATAACTGTTCATCGGGAGCTTCAAGAAATGGGTTTCTATGGCCGAGCAGCCACACACACGCCTAAGATCACCATGCGCAATGCCAAGCGACGGCTGGAGTGGTGTAAAGCTCACCGGGATTGGACTCGTTCTCTGTAGTGATGAATCAAGCTTCACCATCTGGCAGTCCGACAGACAAATCTGGGTTTGGCGGATGCCAGGAGACCACTACCTGCCCCAATGCATAGTGCCAACTGTAAAGTTTAGTGGAGGAGGAATAATGGTCTGGAGTAGAGGTCGACCGATTATGATTTTTTTAATGCCGATACCGATTATTGGAGGACCCCAAAAAAAAAAACGATACCGATTAATCAGCCGATTTCTTTATTTATTTATTTGTAATAAGGACAATTACAACAATACTGAATGAACATTTATTTTAACTTAATATAATACATCAATAAAATCAATTTAGCCTCAAATAAATAATGAAACATATACAATTTGGTTTAAATAATGCAAAAACAAAGTGTTGGAGAAGAAAGTAAAAGTGCAATATGTGCCATGTAAAAAAGCTAACGTTTAAGTTCCTTGCTCAGAACATGAGAACATATGAAAGCTGGTGGTTCCTTTTAACATGAGTCTTCAATATTCTCAGGTAAGAAGTTTTTGGTTGTAGTTATTATAGGAATTATTATTTCATATACTTTTGACTATTGGATGTTCTTATAGGCACTTTAGTATTGCCAGTGTAAAGGTATAGCTTCCGTCCCTTTCTTCGCCCCTACCTGGGCTCGAACGAGGAACACATCGACAACAGCCACCCTCGAAGCATCGTTACCCATTGCTCCACAAAAGCCGTGGCCCTTGCAGAGCAAGGGGAACAACTACTTCAAGTTCTCAGAGCGAGTGACGTCACCGATTGAAATGCTATTAGCGCGCACCCCGCTAACTAGCTAGCCATTTCACATCGGTTACACCAGCCTAATCTTGGGAGTTGATAGGCTTGAAGTCATAAACAGCTCAATGCTTGAAGCACAGCGAAGAGCTGTTGGCAAACGCACAAAAGTGCTGTTTGAATGAATGCTTACGAGCCTGCTGCTGCCTACCATCACTCAGTCAGACTGCTCTATCAAATAACAAATCATAGACTTAATTATAACATAATAATACACAGAAATACGAGCCTTTGGTCATTAATATGGTAGAATCCGGAAACTATCATTTTGAAAACAAAACGTTTATTCTTTCAGTGAAATATGGAACCGTTCCATATTTTATCTAACGGGAGGCATCCCTAAGTCAAAGTATTGCTGTTACATTGTACGTCATACTTATGTACAATTCTGGCAAATTAATTACGGTCTTTGTTAGGAATAAATGGACTTCACACAGTTTGCAACGAGCCAGGTGGCCCAAACTGCTGCATATACCCTGACTGCTTGCACGGAACGCAAGAGAGGTGACACAATTTCCCAAGTTCTAAGAAATTCATGTTTGCAGGCAATATTAACTAAATATGCAGGTTTAAAAATATATACTTGTGTATTGATTTTAATGAAAGGCATTGATGTTTATGGTTAGGTACACATTGGTGCAACAACAGTGCTTTTTTCGCGAATGCGCTTGTTAAATCATCACCCGTTTGGCGAAGTAGGCTGTGATTCGATGAGAAATTAACAGGCACCGCATTGATTATATGCCACGCAGGACATACTAGGTAAGCTAGTAATATCATCAACCATGTGTAGTTAACTAGTGATTATGTTAAGATGGATTGTTTTATATAAGATAAGGTTAATGCTAGCTAGCAACTTACCTTGGCTTCTTGCTGCCCTCGCGTAACAGGTAGTCAGCCTGCCACGCAGGCTCCTCGTGGAGTGCAATGTAAGGCAGGTGTTTAGAGCATTGGACTACTAACCGGAAGGTTGCAAAAACGAATCCCCGAGCCGACAAGGTAAAAACCTTTCGTTCTGCCCCTGAACAAGGCAGTTAACTAGGCCATCCTAGGCCGTCATAGAAAATAAAAATGTGTTCTTAACTCACTTGCCTAGTTAAATAAAATAAAATATTATTTTTTTACCGATAGTTATGAAAACTTGAAATCGGCCCTAATTAATCGGCCATTCCGATTAATCGGTCGACCTCTAGTCTGGAGCTGTTTTTCATGGTTCGGGCTAGGCCCCTCATTTCCAGTGAAGGAAATCTTAACATTCTAGACGATTCTGTGCTTTCAACTTTTTGGCAACAATTTGAGAAAGGCCCTTTCCTGTTTCAGCATGACGAAGCCCCCATGCACAAAGAGAGGTCCATACAGAAATGGTTTGTCGAGTTAGCCCGACCACACTAATGCTCTTGTGGCTTAATGGAAGCAAGTCTAGTGGAAAGCCTTCCCAGAAGAGTGGAGGCTATTAGCGCAGCAAAGGGGGGACCAACTCCATATTAATGCCCATGATTTTTGGGATGAGATGTTCGACAAGCAGCTTTTCTACATACGTTTGGTCATGTAGTGTATGTGAATCACACAGCTGCTCTCAATTATTCAAGCCTTAAGGATTGTGGTGGTTGTGGATGGCTATTCACAAATGTATAGGTGTATTTTAACCCAATAATGTTTGAATTAAAGAAGTGTAGGCTAAGCTTTCTATCAATCATGGTTTTTGCAACCCGTGGACAGCCAGTTAAAATTGTGCATAGGGGGGATCTCAGCCTATAGAATACAAGTTTGAGGGAGTCCCGTGGTGTTGTGCTCCATTCGTACTGTCAACTCATTTAATTTAAGAAGACCACAAAGTAGGGCTTTTTGCTAAATTTAATTTGTGCTGATTCACAAAAAATCGAAATGCCTAACGGACAAAATCGCACACTTTTGATAGACAAATTATCGAGATATCAAAGTGTCACCCATAGAGATCCCCAAAAATGTATTAATTATTTCAATTCCTTATTCTATGGTGTCACAAACAAAAACTTAAACAATGGGCCTGAATGCAACATACGGCATTCATTTTTCACGTTTTGCAAATAGCATTTTCGGTAATGCTCAAAGCATGCCATTCCATGAGAGCAGAAATCTTTTTCAATCATGATTTGAAGCAATGAGACCGATCAATCCTCCATGACAACAAAAACATAAACAACTGTAACGCTCGTCAGAAGAAGACCAAGGTGCAGCGTAGTACGTGTTCATGCTTCTTTATTAAAAACCGAACACCAAACAAAACGTCTTGAAGGCTACTCAGAGCTAACAAAAACAACATCCCACAACCTAAGGTGGCAAAACAGGCTGCCTAAGTATGATTCCCAATCAGAGACAACGATAGACAGCTGTCCCTGATCGAGAACCATACCCGGCCAAAACATAGAAACACAAATCATAGGACTAAAGAACATAGAATGCCCACCCAAATCACACCCTGACCAAACCAAATAGAGACATAAAAAGGCTCTCTAAGGTCAGGGCGTGACAACATCAGAGTAGACTAATAAGTTCTTTGTTTTTGGGTTTGTTCAGGTAAAACAATTTGTCTAATCTACAGTATATTTTCAGGGTATTTAATTACTTGGAATGACTGGAAATCTGACAGACTTTGGTTTTTAATGTAGATATATATCTTCATTGTTTTATTATCTAGATGTCGTTCAATTGGTAATATTAATTTTTGTCTTCTTCTAATGACTCTTAAGGATAAAGTAATCTAAAGGTTACTGAAAGAAATCAGATTACGTTACTGAGTTTGGGTAATCCAAAAGTTACGTTACTGATTACAATTTGGGACAGGTACAGTGCCTTGCAAAAGTATTCATCCCCTTGGTGTTTTTCCTATTTTTTGCATTACAACCTGTAATTTAAATAGATTTTTATTTGGATTTCATGCAACAGACATACACAAAATAGTCCAAATTGGTGAAGTGAAATGAAAAAAAGGACTTGTTTCAAATAAGGAGGGCATTAATCAGAGAGGCAACAAAGATAACCCTGAAGGAGCGGCAAAGCTCAACAGCGAAGATTGGAGTATTTGTCCATAGGACCACTTTAAGCCATACACTCCACAGAGCTGGGCTTTACGGAAGAGTGGACAGACAAAAGCCATTGCTTAAAGAAAAAAATAAGCAAACACGTTTGGTGTTCACCAAAAGGCATGTGGGAGACTCCCCAAACATATGGAAGGAGATACTCTGGTCAGATGAGACTAAAATTGAGCTTTTTGGCCATCAAGGAAAACGCTATGTCTGGCGCAAACCCAACACCTCCCATCACCCCGAGAACTACATCCCCACAGTGAAGCATGGTGGTGGCAGCATCATGCTGTGGGGATGTTTTCATCGGCAGGGACTAGGAAACTGGTCAGAATTGAAGGAATGATGGATGGCGCTAAATACAAGGAAATTCTTGAGGGAAACATGTTTCAGTCTTCTAGAGATTTGAGACTGGGACAGAGGTTCACCTTCTAGCAGGACAATGGCCCTAAGCATACTGCTAAATTTGTAAGTCGCTCTGGATAAGAGCGTCTGCTAAGTGACTTAAATGTAAATGTAAATGCTAAAGCAACACTTGGGTGTTTTAAGGAGAAACATTTAAATGTCTTGGAATGGCCTAGTAAAAGCCCAGACCTCAATCCAATTGAGAATCTGTGTTATGACTTAAAGATTGCTGTACACCAGCGGAACCCATCCAACTTGAAGGAGCTGGAGCAGTTTTGCCTTGAAGAATGGGCAAAAATCCCAGTGTCTAGATGTGCCAAGCTTATAGACATACCCCAAGAGACTTGCAGCTGTAATTGCTGAAAAGGTGACTCTACAAAGTATTGACTTTGGGAGTGCTGAATAGTTATGCACGTTCAAGTTCTGTTTTTTGTCTTATTTCTTGTTTGTTTCACACAAAAAAATATTTTGCATTTTAAAGTGGTAGGTAGTTGTGTATATCAACTGATACAAACCCCCCAAAAATCTATTTTATTTCCAGGTTGTAAGGCAACAACATATAAAAAATGCCAAGGGGGTGAATACTTTATCAAGCAACTGTAACTAGAAACAGATTACATAGCCCTGGCTACATATTCGTCGCCAAACCCGCTGGCTCCAGGTCATCTATAAGTCTTTGCTAGGTAAAGCCCCACCTTATCTCAGCTCACTGGTCTCATAGCAACACCCACCCGTAGCACACGCCCCAGCAGGTTTATTTCACTGGTCATCCCCAAAGCTAACACCTCCTTTTGGCCACCTTTCCTTCCAGTTCTCTGCAGCTAATGACTGGAACGAATTGCAAAAATCATTGAAGCTGGAGACTTATATCTCCCTCACTAACTTTAAGCATCAGCTGTCACAGCAGCTTACCGATCACTGTACCTGTACACAGCCCATCTGTAAATAGCACACCCAACTACCTCATCCCCATATTGTTTTTTTGCTCTTTTGCACCCCAGTATCTCTACTTGCACATCATAATCTGCATATCCATCACTCCAGGTTAATGCTAAATTGTAATTATTTTGCCACTATGGCCTATTTATTTCCTTACCTCCTTAACCTTACAACATTTACACACACTGTACATAGATTTTTTTTCCCATGTGTAACTCTGTGTTGTTGTTTTTGTCGCATTGCTTTGCTTTATCTTGGCCAGGTCGCAGTTGTTCTCAACTGGCCTACCTGGTTAAATAAAAGGTGAAATAAAATAACAAATGTAAATTAAAAAACATTTAGAAAGTAACCTAACCAACCCTGTCAGTAGGCTAGTTTTTGGTTTCGTAACATCATTATAAATTATGTTTATGGATTACTCTACCCTGTTGGTCAAAAACGAAAACAAAGCATGTGTGTATATGACCCCAATTTTGTTTCCCTACCCATGGCAACCAATGTGTCCTATGCAGACTAGAATTGGCAGTGTTAAAAGAGTAGACTGTTTTGGTCATGGAATACGGTGGCAGGATTGGATTCAAGTTCAGAGATTTCTTTAGGCTGGTTTGTTGTTGTGCCGACATAGTGAGTGTTGATTGCTGTCCTGAAGCATTTTATTTGGTTGAAAGATTGTTGGAAGCTAGGGGGAAAACTTGGAAGATGTGCTTTTTGCTCAGTGGATTAAAAAACAACTTCCTCCACAATGTCTGTTGCAGTGCAGAAACACAGGGGTGCTTAGTACTGGGTGACTGTGCACAACTCCTACCCATAATGATGCCTTTGTATCATTAGAAAGTGCCTTTGGCTTTCTGTCCAAAACTCTGCTAGGACCATTTCAATGCACACACTTCTCCCCAAGCCGAAAGAGAGTATCATTGTGCAAGAGTATGGCAAGAATTGTAGCCCGAGTTAAAATAAACAACTCTATCCACAAGCTATTAAACAAACACTTGTGAGTCGTGACAACATCAAGTTGCTTGTGAGTTTCAGACCAAGACTTCAAGCCCCCACCCAATGTTGTTCCTTCTCTAGATATGCGTATAAGGTCTCAAGATTCCCCCAGCCAAAAGTCCAAAGTCTAAGGGCCCAAGTGTTGTGCTAGAAATCTAACATGCAGAAGCAGACCTTTTCTAATTACCCACCGGTTCCTGACTGCTTACATTACACAAAGTTATTAGTTTGGCCTTAGCAATCAAAGCAAATAAAGAGTCCACACTCTGAAAGACAATCTGTGTTTATTGGCCTTGGTGATGCCGACATTCCAGCTGGTGGCTCCATCCCGATTCCTGATCCTGCTCCACTGACTTGTAATGACCTCAGCAATATGTCATGAGGGCCAACGGTGCAGCCAACGGGCACCCCAGACCACTGCAAATGATCCATGAACTAGCCTTATAATCTGGACCAATGCATCATCAAGCTGAGACCCCTCTTTCTACTTTCAAATCAATAAGTCTCATACTGTATATGGGCAGAAAGATAAACAATTAATTGCTGGTGTTTTCACACTCAACATCTGTAAAAACAAAAGGTGTTCAAATATTTGGGGGGGGGGGGCAGTTGCTATGAATCACTCATCGTAGTTGGACCAAATGAAAAATTATACTGGCTTTCATGAGCACCTATTCCCTAGGACTACTCTTTTACATGCGCTAACAGGCCCTGTTGAAGTGAAATGCACTTAAAGTGAACATGTTGGCTAGTGTTACACGTCTCCAAGGTGCAATGGTTGCACAGTGAAGTTGGTTGCGGCGGCCTGGTCATGTTCAGGATTTGGACTTGGCAAGAAACGAGGCTCCTGGTTTTTAAAGGGCTGGATATCTTACGTGAGAGCATGAGGAGTCGGATTCAAGAAACCTGCCACAGGGAAAAATCGAACCTGGCAAACAGGGACAAATTATTAAAGACTCTTTTTAAACCAAGCCATGGTCACACACACTCTGACAGCCCAGAAGGAATAGTCCTCTTCTCCTTACAAAGGGCCTGATGTTTAGGTGAGGTCCAACAGGGAAAGGAGAGACATTGAGCATCCGCTCAGCTATGGAAACTGAACATGACTCATCCAAATGAAAATACAATGTTATAGTGTGTCTGCGTGCGCATGTCCGTCCATGGGCGTGTGTGTAGCCGCGCATGCGTGTGAACATATGTGTAGGCGAAGGAGAGAGGAGAGGACACAATGACTTTCAGAGACAGCACCATTGCATGATCCTTCTCTGCCAAAGGCCACCCATCATTGGCTGTGACAGATCCTGACTGTGATGTTGCTGCAGGTGTCTCCTCAGCAGTGCAGCGTCTGGGAGAGGAGCAGGAGGCCTGTCTCCCACAACCACATCTACAGCATGGAGCTGAGCAGGCCACAGCCTGACTGACTCTGTGCCAGCCAGCACCTCTCCTGTCTGACCTGCCTCCACTACATACAGACGTAGGATCTTAATTTGTTCACCCTATTGCAGGAGAATTGAGGCTTAAAAAGGCTTCTGAAGTTTGTAATTCCCACCGTTAATTATAATCCACATAATAATTCACATTTCCTGTTGCTGCAGGATTATTGTCCTGCTATAGCTCAAATTAACATCCTACATCTGTACTGGTAGCAGGCGTTTCCTTCTATGGCAAAACTAAACAGCAGATATGAGAACGTGGACATCCTGAAGGTTGTGAGCTGAGTAATGGAGCCTGAACCAATAGGAGACTGGGGGTGGTTTTAAATTCATGATATGACTGACATGACTAAGATTTACATTGACAACATGACATATAAGTCAAATCTATTCATGGACTTTGATTTCAGGAAGACTTTTTAGATCAAAATTGAATTTGTCACAGTCTGCAAGAGCCTATGGGTGTCCAACTTTACCCTCTCTGAGGCAATATAAATATCCACAAACACAAACACCCAGTGTATATAGAGGGCTGACCTCAACCTGACAAGAAATGCATGCCTCTGGTCTCGTTCTCTTTAAACAGGATGCACATGGAAGCAATGTTTTTTTCCCATTGAGTTGAAATGTCATTACAAAATGTCCTTAAGCTCAGCTTTCATATTCTTTGGCATTTGCTCTGATACATATGACTAAAGGTATTCCTCACCTGTGGAAAAAGTTTGCCTTTCTTAGCAATATCATTGCACTAAACATCAACAAGATGCAGTAGTGTCCAATGTGGAAGTAAGCAATTATGAGACCATAATTAAATGTAAGCACAGTATAATGAGGCCTAATGGGCACAAAGGAAACTGTTTGTTTGGTTGCTGTAATCACAAAGACAGCCCTCCAGTTCTGCCTACTGGCTCTAAATCCCAAGGAGACCAGCCCACTGGCCCTCCCATTTGTAAGGCTCAAAGCAAATAGGCCTGAAATCACTAGTGTCACCACAGAGCCCTCCCTGGAGACTCCAACAGCTCTGAGATCAGTGATAATATCAAACAGAAAAATGTTCCATTTGGAAAAGGATCTAGGGGATTTCTGCAGTTGCAGGCAGCAGTTTTCTGGGTTCCCTGTATTTTCTAACAAAGCAGTTAACTATCCGAGGTAGTTTTTATTTTTGTTTGTACCTGAACCGGTGGTTGTAAATCTCAATTAACTTACATGGCTGTGCACATGGAGGATAGCAGAACCAATAATACAGCCAATTTGTAATGAAAGTGAGGGTTGGTTTTATCATTTAGCCTTTATTCTTACTTAAACAGTTCAATGTATGCATGTGGAGTAACACCTGGGAAAGCATAATGAATAATACAAGGCTTTTACAGCATCTCTATACCCATGGATCCTTGCCTGCTAATGAGCAGATCAGCCCTGAAGCAAGAAGAGTACTAAAAATAGTTTACTGATAGTTTTACTGAAAGATGCTGATTTAACTTTTTACAATATTTATATTGGTTTTGCTTTGTGCAAGTTTAATAGATGAATCTGGCTTTTTCTTCTCAATTATTTTCACGTTTTGAATGATCCACACTATTATTGCTGAAAATATTTTCATCATATTCCACAAGTCTCACGTCTTAAAGGCTCACATTTTACCACGTCCTTATTTGACGAATCAAGTTTGTCACAGGGATGTAATCTGTTTCATCACCAATAAGCTCCATACTCAGATAAAGGCATGAAAGAGGAATGTGTGCTTCTGAGAGAGCCTCATCAAACACAATAGAAGGAAGCCATGCCAGAGAGAGTCTCTCGCGATGTGTGTGTGTGTCTCATGTCCCTGGCCAGCCTTGTGTGCACAGCTCATTAGCATTTCCCATACACTTCCCGGCCCTCAGCTTGGAGAGGCTGCCTGGCACATGTAACTGCTGAGGAAGCCACGTTGAGCCCACCCACATGAAAAAATACTACAGTTTACTATAGCATACTACAGTACTTACTATATAATTCTGTAGTAAACTGTAGTATACTGTAGAATACTATGCTACACACTGTAGTATCCCTCGATCATTTGTAGTACTTACTAAAGAACAGGGGTCTCTAACAGGTCGACCGTGAGGTACCAGTGGCTTGCAGCACACCTATGACTAGGTCGCCAAACAATTCTGAAAGTACATCCCATTTTCAAGTGTTGCACCGAAAACTGTCATAAACAAATCTCACAAGTATCAGACACCACAAGCTCCCAGCTACTATCTAATCAACACATTGGGTGTTTCTCAAAATGCATACTACCGGGCTCCAAGCATGCAAATTGGAGCACGGGAGGGTCGGAGTATGAGTCCAAATTAAAGTATGTGAAACGGAGTATATAGGGCACTTCTCAAATGCGTACTCCATTTGTACATATTTTGAAGCATGTATCAATGCAAGCTTCAACGGAAAGTATGCTAAGAAATTTGACACAACCACCTAAAAAATGTCATTATTTGAGCTGAAGCGAGAGAATATACACTTCGACTTCAAATGAAATTTTGCCTATTCACATCTTATTTGTTGCATGACTACAATAATTTATCTTGATACATCAATAAATACATGCTGTGTTCATTTTGGCATGTTTACCTGCCTACAATACCCACTGTAGTGTGCGTAGGTCGTAAGTCAATAGAGCTAACTGGCTAGCTACTACTGTTAGCTAGCCAGATAGCCACAAATAATTTTTAGCTAGCTACTCACGAAGAATTGACATTGGATAACATTGGTTTTGGGTAATTTTTCCCTGTTATACTATCTGGTTAGCTACATTATTAAGATTCACCTATAGTAAGCTGATTGTTATGAAGTAAAACGTTTAGTTTGTGTATATCTTGTTTAGTTTCTATTGTTGCCATTGTCCTTGACTGGAAGAAGGTCCAGTGAATGGGAGATGCAGTATAAGGTAATACAGTAGGGGGAGTGCAAGTGCTTCTCAAATGAAATGTGTTATGCATTTTCCACACTCTCATACTCAGAAGAACGTACTCAAGAGAACGTCCTCGGAAAATGCATTTGGAGCATGAGAGTGTGGAGCACGGTAATATGCATATAGAGAAACACCCAATATCTGCAAGTTAATTTCCAGCAATATTGACTCTGTCTGTCTGTGTGGTGTGCGCGTTTGTCAATCACACCGTGTATAACCGTGTGTGATAATCATCTTATGGGTTGACAGAAATACTTTTCCCAAAACATTCTCAATGAAATGTTAACTGAAAAGTAGGCGTACCTGGCAGAAGAATATCATGAGTAAGAATATAATTTGTATCTTATTTGTTATTTGCAAACTTTTCCATGAAATGAGTAGCAGCAGTACAGAACAATCGCTAGACCGACACATTAGACAGCACCTTCCTTACTTGCTAGATGCACAATTAAAGGGCCAGATGCGCAATTAAAGGGGAATTACACTTACAAATGCAAATTTCTTAGTTTTCTTTCAGACCTAAATATTTTTTCTTCTGGTGTGATTTAAGCATTGACATTGACATTGACCAGGAACAATTGTAATTTTGAGAGTAAAAAACTAAAAACATCTAAAACCAAGAAAATTTCAACTCAGAAAACATAATTGGGAAAATGTCACTGATTTGGGAAAGAAAATCACAGATTTTATAGGGGCCTCCTTAGAGTTTATTATGAACTATTATTTGACCAGGTATATTGACAGAAAACACAGTGCACTACTTTCTCTTGTACACTAAAGACCCAGGGAAGAGTTGCAGGGGAGAGGAGAAGAGAAGAATGTGCCTATTTGTGCCTATTTTTTTTAAGTAGCTCTCAAGCTAGTAAAGGTTGGAAACCCCTGCTATAGAATGTTGTAGTATATTGTAGAATACTATAGGGAAAAAACACTAGTAAAATTACAGTAAGGTCCGCAAAAACACTACAGTCCCCCAAAACACTACACTTTAACTGTAGTAAATAATATCAAGTATTTAATGTGCATATACCCTTCCCACTCCCCTTCCCCATATCGCAATTTGTGCCACCCATACAGTGTATTCTGAAAGTATTCAGACCCCTTCCCTTTTTCCACATTTTCTTTCATTACAGCCTTTTTCTACACGTTTCCTGTAGTTCTTGACCAGGTTTGCACACACTGCAGCAGGGATTTTGGCCCACTCCTCCATACAGACCTTCTCCAGATCCTTCAGCTTTCAGGGCTGTCGCTGGACAATACGGACTTTCAGCTCCCTCCAAAGATTTTCTATTGGGTTCAGGTCTGGAGACTGGCTAGGTCACTCCAGGACCTTGAGATGCTTCTTACGGAGCCACTCCTTAGTTACCCTGGCTGTGTGTTTCGGGTCGTTGTCATG
Source organism: Salvelinus fontinalis (assembly GCF_029448725.1). Classification (NCBI taxonomy): domain Eukaryota; kingdom Metazoa; phylum Chordata; class Actinopteri; order Salmoniformes; family Salmonidae; genus Salvelinus; species Salvelinus fontinalis. Next base: position 38,117,406 of record NC_074677.1, read on the forward strand.
CTGGAAGACCCAGTCACGACCCATCTTCAATGCTCTTACTGAGGGAAGGAGGTTGTTGGCCAAGATCTCGCGATACATGGCCCCATCCATCCTCCCCTCAATACGGTGCAGTCGTCCTTTCCCCTTTGCAGAAAAGCATCCCCAAAGAATGATGTCTCCACCTCCATGCTTCACGGTTGGGATGGTGTTCTTGGGGTTGTACTCATCCTTCTTCTTCCTCCAAACACGGCGAGTGGAGTTTAGACCAAAAAGCTCTATTTTTGTCTCATCAGACCACATGACCTTCTCCCATTCCTCCTCTGGATCATCCAGATGGTCATTGGCAAACTTCAGACGGGCCTGGACATGCGCTGGCTTGAGCAGGGGGACCTTGCGTGTGCTGCAGGATTTAAATCCATGACTGCGTAGTGTGTTACTAATGGTTTTCTTTGAGACTGTGGTCCCAGCTCTCTTCAGGTCATTGACCAGGTCCTGCCGTGTAGTTCTGGGCTGATCCCTCACCTTCCTCATGATCATTCATGCCCCACGAGGTGAGATCTTACATGGAGCCCCAGACCGAGGGTGATTGACCGTCATCTTAAACTTCTTCCATTTTCTAATAATTGCGCCAACAGTTGTTGCCTTTTCACCAAGCTGCTTGCCTATTGTCCTGTAGCCCATCCCAGCCTTGTGCAGGTCTACAATTTGATCCCTGATGTCCTTACACAGCTCTGGTCTTGGCCATTGTGGAGAGGTTAGAGTCTGTTTGATTGAGTGTGTGGACAGGTGTCTTTTATACAGGTAACAAATTCAAACAGGTGCAGTTAATACAGGTAATGAGTGGAGAACAGGAGGGCTTCTTAAAGAAAAACTAACAGGTCTGTGAGAGCCGGAATTCTTACTGGTTGGTAGGTGATCAAATACTTATGTCATGCAATAAAATGCAAATTAATTACTTAAAAATCATACAATGTGATTTTCTGGATTTTTGTTTTAGATTCCGTCTCTCACAGTTGAAGTTTACCTATGTTAAAAATTACAGACCTCTGCATGCTTTGTAAGTAGGAAAACCTGCAAAATCAGCAGTGTATCAAATACTTGTTCTCCCCACTGTATATCATTTTTTTTAAATATATTTTTATATTTATAATTCTTATTTAGGTGGCTTCATAGCATATGCACGCACCACTTTCCGTTTAAATTTTTTCAAATTTTTTGAAACGTTCTTTTTTTCATTTCACTTCACCAATTTGGACTATTTTGTGTATGTCCATTACATGAAATCCAAATAAAAACCATTTAAATTACAGGTTGTAATGCAACAAAATAGGAAAAACGGCAATGGGGATGAATACTTTTGCAAGGCACTGTACTATATAATTTTTTTCATGTGGGCACCGTGCCACAGTTACATTTCAAAGACCTCAAAGAGGGCGATGTTTCGTGTGAAACCCCCGTGCTATGTTCTTATTGTGTTTCAGAGCCGTGTAATGGAGGCTGCTCTGACTGAGCTAATGGTACAGACGTGGTGCTGTAGCTGCAGGCTTTGCTATTTCAATACTAACTACTCTGCAAAACACTGCCCTGTTTGCCATACACGTAGACTCTCTCTAAAGTGCATTTACTCTATTATGGTGTTATGTGATTTTCACAAATCTTTTAGGCCATAGATAAAGCCAGAAGGGCATTATTTTCAGTGAATTGAAAGGAAATGTGCTTTTCTTTTCTTTATTTTGAGCTTGTCGTCCTCCAACTTTTGCACTCAAAATGGTAAACGGCTCAGACTCTGTTTTCCATTTTTCCAGAGAAGGACTGTGTCATTATTCTGTGTTGGCTGGGTGGTGGTGAGACACTGTGAATTTTGTGCTGGCACATTAGTCGTATGAGACAAGAAATGCAGTTTCTCATATTCTGTTGACGTGTCAAATGTACTTGCTTTTTCACATCCAATGAAGCTGAGCTCAAAAAAAGAAATGGATTTATGCTGACATTCTGTTCAAAAACCCACAAACCAATATGACGTGGTGCAGCAGCACATACAGAAGTCCAGAGCCTAACCTGTCAATGAATAAGAAGACAGACTAGTTCAGCAAGGAAAGACTGTTACTGCCATCTAATGGCTCAAAGAGATCAAATCGTTTTTCTTAGCCAATAACTGCTTCAATTAGCTATTATTTATTTTTGAAGATTTTTATTTTTATGTTTAGTTGCCTCTAATTTCACATTTAGCCTTTTAGTTTCCGCAAATGCTTATTTTTATATATCATGGTGTCTCAGGGGTTATTAAGATGGCCTCAAACTTCAGAATGACAGATATTTATTAAGTAGTACTTTAAACTATTTTTTACTTTGCACCACTGTATAAAACAATAAGTTACAATGGCCTTACATTAATTAGGAATTGTTGGAAATCATCATATTTTAGAGAAAAGAAAGACTATAAAAGCTCAGACCTTTTCTCTTTCTTAAGTGTCCACTCTTTCACTTCTGTTATGAGTGAAATGTGGTCTCTATCATAGGGCCGCTCTTGGAATTTGTACCCTGACGGTTTATTTAGGGCAGGTTATCTCAGTGTGCAGCGACATAATTCTTAATGGCACAGGGTTGTGTTGCGTGACCCAGGTCAGTAGTCCACTCCAGACAGTGGGAAGAACTGATCAACTGATCAGAACTGATCAGGGGGGGGGGGGGGGTGGGGGGGGGGGGGGGGTAATGAATTACAGTTTAGGGCAGATGAGTGGCTCCTCTTATGATGTAATTCACCATAAGTCCCCCCTACCTGCCAGGCATTACTCATCCTGACCCCTGACCCTTCAACTCTGTTATTCCAGGTCCTGTCAGAGAGAATGTGCTGAGTTGTAAGGAGCCTTATCTGCTAAGCCTGTTGAGTGTTTGTTTAAAGGCATGTCGATGATGATCCGGGAACAGCAAAATGAAAGTAAGAATGTACTGGGATAGTTCTAAAGGGATTTTTATTTTTCCTCAAACATGCAAATGCTGTGTAGGCATATACAAGTTCCAATGAATTCATGTTTCAATATGTTAGTAAATTATTTCATTACCATAGGCGTTTTATTACACTGTTACTGTAAATTCAAGTATATAATCTAATGTGTTCTAGCTTGACTGTACTGAGTTGTACATTATGTGATACCATTTCCGATTGTGTAACGTTCCTGACCTATTTTTATGTTATTTTGATTATGTTTAGTTGGTCAGGGCGTGAGTTGGGGTGGGCATTGTATGTTGTGTGTGTTTGGTTAGTCCATGGGTGTTGTATGTGTATGGGATAGTGTTTGTTAGGTTGTCTAGTTATGTCTATGGCTGCCTAGATTGGGTCTCAATCAGAGACAGCTGTCATTCATTTGTCTCTGATTGGGAGCCAGATTTAAGGTAGCCATAGGCAGTAGGCTTTTGTGGGTGTTTGTTCCTGTGTCCTCACAGGACAGTTGAAGGTTAGTCTCATTTGTTGTTTTGTAGTTTTGTAGTGTATTGTTTTGCTGTTTTCATTAAAAGATGGCTTATTTCCCTTTTTCATCTCAATCCGCATCTCCGCATCTTCAACCTGGTAGGGTTGGGGAGGCTCGGTGCTCAAGAGCACGTGTCCTCCTTCACGGTCCGGTATATCCGGCGCCACCTTCCCACCCCAGCTCAGTACCACCAGTGCCTACACCACGCACCAGGCTTCCAGTGCATCTCCAGAGCCCTGTTCCTCCTCCACATACTCTCCCTATGGTGCGTGTCTCCAGCCCAGTGCCTCCAGTTCCGGCACCACGCACCAAGCCTCCTGTGCGTCTCCAGAGCCCTGGACGCACTGTTCCTTCTCCCCGCACTCGCCCTGAGGTGCGTGCCCTCAGCCCGGTACCTCCAGTTCCGGTACCACGCACCAGGCCTAGAGTGCGCCACGAGAGTCCAGTGTGCCCTGTTCCTGTTCCCCGCACTCGCCCTGAGGTGCGTGCCCTCAGCCCGGTACCTCCAGTTCCGGTACCACGCACCAGGCCTATAGTGCGTCTCAGCCGGCCAGAGTCTGCCGTCTGCCCAGCGGTGCCTGAACGGCCCGTCTGCCCAGCGCCGTCTGAGCCATCTGTCTGCCCAGCGCCGTCTGAGCCATCTGTCTGCCCAGCGCCGTCTGAGCCATCTGTCTGCCCAGCGCCGTCTGAGCCATCTGTCTGCCCAGCGCCGTCTGAGCCATCTGTCTGCCCAGCGCCGTCTGAGCCATCTGTCTGCCCAGCGCCGTCTGAGCCATCTGTCTGCCCAGCGCCGTCTGAGCCATCTGTCTGCCCAGCGCCATCTGAGTCAGCCGTCTGCCACGAGCCATTAGAGCCGCCCGTCTGTCCCGAGCCAGTAGAGCCGTCCGTCAGTCAGGAGCCGCTAGAGCCGTCCGTCAGTCAGGAGCTGCCAGAGACGCCCGCCAGTCAGGAGCCGCCAGAGACGCCCGCCAGTCAGGAGCCGCCAGAGACGCCCGCCAGTCAGGAGCTGCCAGAGACGCCCGCCAGTCAGGAGCTGCCAGAGACGCCCGCCAGTCAGGAGCTGCCAGAGACGCCCGCCAGTCAGGAGCTGCCCTACAGTCAGGAGCTGCCCGCCAGTCAGGAGCTGCCCTACAGTCCGGAGCTGCCACTCAGCCCGGACCTGCCGGAGTCCCTCAGCCCGGACCTGCCGGAGTCCCTCAGCCCGGACCTGCCGGAGTCCCTCAGCCCGGACCTGCCGGAGCTGCCACTCAGCCCGGACCTGCCGGAGTCCCTCAGCCAGGACCTGCCGGAGTCCCTCAGCCAGGACCTGCCGGAGTCCCTCAGCCAGGACCTGCCGGAGTCCCTCAGCCAGGACCTGCCGGAGTCCCTCAGCCAGGACCTGCCGGAGTCCCTCAGCCAGGACCTGCCGGAGTCCCTCAGCCAGGACCTGCCGGAGTCCCTCAGCCAGGACCTGCCGCCCCTTATCCCGGTGTTGCCCCTTGTCCCGGTGCTGCCCCTTGTCCCGGTGCTGCCCCTTGTCCCGGTGCTGCCCCTTGTCCCGGTGCTGCCCCTTGTCCCGGTGCTGCCCCTTGTCCCGGTGCTGCCCCTTGTCCCGGTGCTGCCCCTTGTCCCGGTGCTGGTCGCTCATTTAGGTGGTGTTAGTGGGAGGGTGGTCATTGGGAGGGGGATAAAGAAGCGGGGATTGATTATGGTGGGGTGGGGACCTCGCCCTCAGCCTGAGCCACCACCGTGGTCAACTGCCCACCCAGACCCTCCCCTGGACTTTGTGCTGGTGCGCCCGGCGTTCGCACCTTGAGGGGGGGGTTCTGTAACGTTCCTGACCTATTTTTATGTTATTTTGATTATGTTTAGTTGGTCAGGGCGTGAGTTGGGGTGGGCATTGTATGTTGTGTGTGTTTGGTTAGTCCATGGGTGTTGTATGTGTATGGGATAGTGTTTGTTAGGTTGTCTAGTTATGTCAATGGCTGCCTAGATTGGGTCTCAATCAGAGACAGCTGTCATTCATTTGTCTCTGATTGGGAGCCAGATTTAAGGTAGCCATAGGCAGTAGGCTTTTGTGGGTGTTTGTTCCTGTGTCCTCACAGGACAGTTGAAGGTTAGTCTCATTTGTTGTTTTGTAGTGTATTGTTTTCATTAAAAGATGGCTTATTTCCCTCAATCCGCATCTTGGTCCTATCCATGCTCCTCCTCGTCTAAGGGGGAGAACAACAATGACTGCCTTTACAGATTGAGGGAATGAATGTGGATGTTGAGTTAGTTTTTCCTTGCTTCACCACAGCAAAGGAAAGGGTAGCTCTGTTATTCAGCATCCTTTCCCACTTATAGAATTGCACTGGGTGGGGTGCAGCGCTGGATAAAAAACTAAAACAATGGCTGCCCATGTTGTGGTTGGCAGGCGGAACACTATCATTATCAAATCATTTATGTGACAACCGCCTGCCATCGACCAACATAGGACGTATGATGAAAGCTATCATTAATAGAAGACCACAAGATGGTTATTGTTGGCCTTTTTTAGTTACAGAGGAAGTCAGCTTGCCATTGGAGTGGTTTTTTATGAAATGGGATAAATCTTTGTTGGAGATGGAATAAGTCATGTTGTCAGTCATGATGGCTGATACTTCACATAAAATACAATGCATCAGATTGTCTATTTTATAGAATCTGTATTATTACAAAGTGCAAAACAATCCGTTTTGAATTTTGATTAGAGCTTGTCTGCAATCATACATACCATTTTATAAATCTTCTGTGCACTGGCATCCATCTAACAATTCCCACAACTGTCATTAATGTAATAACTAGATGTTGGCTCCAGGTACAATGGCTGTTGGTCTATCGAGAAACAGCCTGGCAAATGATTCATTTTGCCAAGAGTAAGATAGTTCTGCTATTTTTCATGGGGCCGCTCCACACAGTATGTTACGAATGTTACGAATGATATATAGGTTTACACTACCACTGTGATTGTATGTACTTGTCCATACATGTTAACTGTTGATAAATATACATCTAGTTTCACAGATACAGTACATTTCTTAGAAGCATATTTAATCTCAGATATTTTAGTGTAGGGTCTTATGTGGATCGCACTAGCATTTTCACAGGTGCGGTGTTATCACCTGAGACCTGGAGCCATCACAAATCAAAAAGGCAGAGACTGAGAGCTTTGGCCCTCAGAGTATAAGGGCCTGAGGTGATTCACTCCATGGCTCAGCACTCTAGCCTATCACGTTACGCCAGCTCTCCAAACATACCAGGGCCATCTAAGCCTGCCAAAGGAAGTGTTATCTTACCTCACAGTTCAGCAAGTTTGGACTCCTCCACTTTCAGTACCCTCACCATCCCCTTAGCCTTCAGGAGTCTTTAAGGACTGAATCAGGATCAGCTTCTGAGGGACCTCTGGAAACACAAACCTCTGTGGCAGCTTAGACAGTTATCAGGAGCTGGGCTGAGACTGATACTAGCATTATGCCAGGTAGTGGTGGCTGACCCCTGACCTTGGAGTTTGAGACTGATCATTGGAGCTCTTGGGAGAGGCGGTGTATTATTCTAATTGAGAAGCAGAATACTGTTGATCTGCACGCACAGGACATTCATGAGTCTTCTTCTCGAGGGATGGATTACTCGTTCCTCACAACTCAGGCAGTCACCCTCTCCATTACACTCAATCCATGTCCTTCTGACACACAGGGGGCAAATAACCAATGAATGTCCCCCATGATCTCTCAATGCTCTGCTGTAACCCAAAGCCTATTGACAAACATTAGAGGACTGAATGTTCTCGATATATCTATTGACTGGATGTTCTCAGTGACGTGGGAAAGTTATTGATTGTCCACTGATCTGATTCACTGCTATTGGCCTTTTCTATTTTGGTTTCTGTCCATTATTTACCCAATAAATATTTACTTGTTTGTCCAGTAATTTGGCTATGTGTGGTTGTGTGTGGGCCCGAGGTTTGTTATGAGTGAGACCTTTAAGAGTCTTTAAGAGCAACTTCCTGAGAAAGGGAGTCGACAGCCACACTGATGGCAGGATGCTGCAACAAAACACCCACAGTCTTCCATCATCACCAACCCACTAACCACGTCGCCACAGAAACCAATGAGCCCTTAGCGACAATCAATGGTAATATGGGGAATCAAAACATAGGCCGTCTTTCATCTGGAGTCATATGCATAAATAAAGAAGTGTGTTCACCCGAAAGTATTCTCAACAGAGGAGGTTGGTGGCACCTTAATTTGAGAGAATGGGCTAGTGGTAATGGTTGGAGAGGAATAAGTGGAATGGTATCAAATACATCAAACACATCGTTTCCGTGTTTGATGCCATTCCATTTGCTCCGTTCTGGACATTATTGAGTCATCCTCCCCTCAGCAGCCTCCTGTGTCTCAAGTATGTTTATAATCTGTTTTAGATGACATATCTAATGGTAATGACTTAGCCTTCCCACTGGGCACACGCTGGTTGAATAAACGCTGTTTCCACATCATTTCAATGAAATGACATTGAACCAACATGGAATAGACGTTGAACTGACATCTATGCCCAGTGGGTTTACTCTTTATTCCCCAACAACAAAAGATGTAACACAACACCACATCTGACAATGGTGGAGGCGTAAAACCACTCCATCATTGTCGCTATCATTGTTTGATATGGCAGTCGTCTATAAAGAAATATAAACAACCATAGTAACCTCTTTATAGAGAAAGCATCTCTAAATCTAATCCACTCAAACATCTTAACTAGTGCAGCTAGAGGGTGCCACGTTGAGTTTCATCTATATTAAGCTTTTAGTCAGTAATCGAAATGGAAAGGGAAAGGGGGATACCTATATCTTCCACATTTAACCCAACCCCTAAGCAGATAATTACCATCTCATTATTCCCCTTGTCCCCAGTCCAAGGCTCAGAGATTGATAAGATGCCTAATGATAGTACATCAAATCAAACTTTATTTGTCACGTGCGCTGAATACAACAAGTGTAGACTTTACCGTGAAATGCTTACTTACAAGCCCTTAACCAACAGTGCAGTTCATGAAGAAGAAAATATTTACCAAGTAGGCTAAAATAAAAAGTAACACAATAAGAATATTACAAGAATATCAATGTAAATTGTCCGGTGGCGATTTTATGAATTGTTCAGCAGTCTTATGGCTTGGGGGTAGAAGCTGTTGAGGACTTTTGGTCCTAGACTTGGCATGACCATTATGTGCCTGTATTGTGGCCTTCTGGGAATGTGATGTGGAGTCTGTCTAAACTGAAGCACATCTCTATATTTGAATTTCTTCCCAGTGCAGAACCGGAATCCTGACCTGCCTGACTCTGATGTACGATGCTGGCCCTGAGGTTGAAGCAAACCCGAACAGAACCCTTTTGTTCTGAGTGCATGGCCCCACACCATGGCCTAGCTGGTCATGAAGCTATCAGTGGTAAATATGTACACATCTCTCCGGGATCTGGTCGTGGTCTTCCAGACAGCTGATACCGCAGTGATATACTACAGAGCCCAAAGACATAGAGATATTTAGAGCACTCAGTGTCATAGGAAGGCCTCGATGATCATCAAGGACCTCAGGCACCCGAGCCACGATCTGTTCTCCCTGCTACCATCTAGCAGACGGAGACGGTACAGGTGTATTAGAGCCGAGACCGAGAAACAACAATCTCCAGGCCATCAGACTGTTGAACAGCCATCACTAGTCGGCTACCTGCCCGGTACTCTGCCCTGCACCTTGATACTAATGCTCCATGTACAGTATATAGAGTCATTGAATGCTGGTCACCTCATATTCTGTTTATATACTGTTGTTTAATCACTGTGTATTTACATTATATACTGTATTCTCGACATAGCTCATCTTAATATACCTACTACTGTACATATCATTGCCTTTCCAAATGATATACTGCCTATACACGCACCACGTATTTTCTATTCTTGTAAGGGCTGTCGTTCTCCTCTTCCTCAGATGAGGAGAGGAGAGAAGGATCAGTGGACCAATACGCAGCATTTGGGAAATAAGCCATCTCTTTATTTAACACGACGATGGCAACACGAAAAACAAAACACTTTCAAAAATACAAAACAAGAAAACGACGTAGACAAAAAACCTGAACATGAACTTACATAACTAACGTAAAACTCACGGACAGGAACAGACTACATCAAAACGACACGAACAGCAAAACAGTCCCGTATGGTACATACATTCGACGACACGGAAGACAATCACCCACAACGAACACTGTGACAACGCCTACCTAAATATGACTCTTAATTAGAGGAACGCCAAACACCTGCCTCTAATTAAGAGCCATACCAGGCAACCCAAAACCAACACAGAAACAGAAAACATAGAATGCCCACCCAACCTCACGTCCTGACCAACTAACACACATAACAACTAACATAAATAGGTCAGGAACGTGACATTACCCCCCCCATAAGGTGCGAACTCCGGGCGCACCAGCACAAAGTCTAGGGGAGGGTCTGGGTGGGCATCTAACCACGGTGGTGGCTCAGGCTCCGGGCGAGGTCCCCACCCCACCATAATCCATCCTAGCTTCCATCTCCCTCTAAGAATGTCCACCCTCCTTTTACCCCCACAAAATCCTCTTAGTAACATCACTGATAGGGACAGCACCGGGACAGAGAGATAGATCAAGACAGAGGGATAGATAAGAATATAGAGGTAGATCAAGATAGAGAGGGAGATAATGATAGAGGGGCAACTCCGGACTGAAAGGCAGCTCCGGACAGAGAGACAGCTCTGGACTGATGGGCAGTTCTGGGTATCTAGCCGTTTCAGGATGAAGGGCAGCTCATGGCTGACTGACGAATCTGGACGCTCATGGCAGGCTGACGGCTCTCGACGCTCATGGCAGGCTGACGGCTCTCGACGCTCATGGCTGGCTGACGGCTCTCGACGCTCATGGCTGGCTGACGGCTCTCGACGCTCATGGCTGGCTGACGGCTCTCGACGCTCATGGCTGGCTGACGGCACTCGACGCTCATGGCTGGCTGACGGCACTCGACGCTCATGGCAGGCTGACGGCTCTGGCTGCTCATGGCTCGCTGGCGGCTCTGGCAGATCCTGTCTGGTTGGCGGCTCTGGCAGATCCTGTCTGGTTGGCGGCTCTGGCAGATCCTGTCTGGTTAGCGGCTCTGGCAGATCCTGTCTGGTTGGCGGCTCTGGCAGATCCTGTCTGGCGGGCGGCTCTAGCGGCTCCTGTCTGGCGGGCGGCTCTAGCGGCTCCTGTCTGGCGGGCGGCTCTAGCGGCTCCTGTCTGGCGGGCGGCTCTAGCGGCTCCTGTCTGGCGGGCGGCTCTAGCGGCTCCTGTCTGGCGGACGGCTCTAGCGGCTCCTGTCTGGTGGACGGCTCTGTAGGCTCATGGCAGACGGGCGGTTTTGCAGGCTCATGGCAGACGGGCGGCTTTGCAGGCTCAATGCAGACGGATGGCTCAGACGGCGCTGGGGAGACGGATGGCTCAGATGGCGCTGGGGAGACGGATGGCTCAGATGGCGCTGGGGAGACGGATGGCTCAGATGGCGCTGGGGAGACGGATGGCTCTGGCCGGATAAGGCGCACTGTAGACCTGGTGCGTGGTGCCGGAACTGGAGGCACCGGGCTAAGGATACGCACCTTCCTACTAGTGCGGGGAGCAGGGACAGGGCACACTGTACTCTCAAAGCCCACTCTATACCTGGTGCGAGGTACCGGCACTGGTGACACCGGGCTGAGGACAAGCACATCAGGATTAGTAGGGGGAGAAGATACAGTGTGTACAGGGCTCTGGAGACGCACAGGAGGCTTAGTGCGTGGTGCCGGAACTGGAGGCACCGGGCTAGATACACGCACTACAGGGAGAGTGCGTGGAGGAGGAACAGGGCTCAGGAGACGCACTGGTAGCCTAGTGCGTAGTGTAGGCACTGTAGGTACTAGGCTGGGGCGGGGAGGTGGCGCCGGAAATACCGGACCGTGGAGGCGTACTGGCACTCTTGAGCATTGAGCCTGCCCAACCTTACCTGGTTGAATGCTCCCGGTCACCCGACCAGTGCGGGGAGGTGGAATAACCCGCACCGAGACCAGACGCGTTGAGCCGGCCTCATGACACCTGGCTCAATACCCAATCTAGCCCTACCAGTGCGGGGAGGTGGAATAACCCGCACTGGCCTATGCACTCGTACAGGAGACACCGTGCGCTCTACTGCGTAACACGGCGCCTGCCCGTACTCCCGCTCTCCACGGTAAGCCTGGGAAGTGGGCGCAGGTCTCCTACCTGCCCTTGGCCCACTACCTCTTAGCCCCCCCCCCCAAGAAATGTTTGGGTGTTACTCACGGGCTTTTTGGGCTTCCGTGCCAGACGCGTTCCCTCATAACTCCGGTTCCTCTCTCCAGTAGCCTCTGTTCTCCTCAGTGCCTCCTGTTGAATCTGCAGACGTGTTGCTGTGCGTTTTGTTGCTGTGCGATTTGCTGCGAACTTTACTTTGCTAGCTGACAACTTTACGTTTTTTGTTTTGTTTCTGTTTTTAATTACCGTTTATATTTTTAGTTTTTCCATCGCAACTTTTTTCCCTCATTCAACCTTTTCACTCCGGACGCTTTATCTGGACATGGTTCGTCAACACCTTCAACAACCGAAGCTAAGTAGTAACATTAACATGATGTCTTCTAATTGCAGTCGCTGTACTCATAATATACAGGAGAACGATCGCCTTACGGCGAAAATAGCTGTGCTGCAAGCCCAGCTTCAGACGCAATCGTTAGGCAAGGGTATTTTCAGTGTAGGAAAGGAAGAAACAGCGTCTGTGCCACCAGTAAGTACAGATAGTAACGTTAGTATAAATCCCCCCGCACAGTCCCCGCAGCCGGACAACTTTCTCATGGCTTCTGGAGGGAAATGCTGTTGGAATGCTCAACCGGTGTCGCTCATTCAGCCGACAGAAACTTTCAACCGGTTTTCCCCATTATGTAGCGAGTCGGAGTCTGAGTCTGAGTCTTCTCTTGTCTCTACTCCTCCCGTTACGGGGTCTGAGACGCCGAAGGCTTCCACCGTTAGCTCTGACAAATTGAAAACCCTAGTCATTGGCGACTCCATTACCCGCAGTATTAGACTTAAAACGAATCACCCAGCGATCATACACTGTTTACCAGGGGGCAGGGCTACCGACGTTAAGGCTAATCTTAAGATGGTGCTGGCTAAAGCTAAATCTGGCGAGTGTAGAGAGTATAGAGATATTGTTATCCACGTCGGCACCAACGATGTTAGGATGAAACAGTCAGAGGTCACCAAGTGCAACATAGCTTCAGCGTGTAAATCAGCTAGAAAGATGTGTCGGCATCGAGTAATTGTCTCTGGCCCCCTCCCAGTTAGGGGGAGTGACGAGCTCTACAGCAGAGTCTCAGCACTCAATCGCTGGTTGAAAACTGTTTTCTGCCCCTCCCAAAAGATAGAATTTGTAGATAATTGGCCCTCTTTCTGGGACTCACCCACAAACAGGACCAAGCCTGACCTGCTAAGGAGTGACGGACTCCATCCTACCTGGAGGGGTGCTCTCATCTTATCTACCAACATAGATAGGGCTCTAACTCCTTTAGCCCCACAATGAAATAGGGTGCAGGCCAGGCAGCAGGCTGTTAGCCAACCTGCCAGCTTAGTGGAGTCTGCCAATAGCACAGTCAGTGTAGTCAGCTCAGCCATACCCATTGAGACTGTGTCTGTGCCTCGACCTAGGTTGGGCAAAACTAAACATGGCGGTGTTCGCCTTAGCAATCTAATTAGGATAAAGACCTCCTCCATTCCTGCCATTATTGAAAGAGATCGTGATACCTCACATCTCAAAATAGGGTTACTTAATGTTAGATCCCTCACTTCAAAGGCAGTCATAGTCAATGAACTAATCACTGATCATAATCTTGATGTGATTGGCCTGACTGAAACATGGCTTAAGCCTGATGAATTTACTGTGTTAAATGAGGCCTCACCTCCTGGTTACACTAGTGACCATATCCCCCGTGCATCCCGCAAAGGCGGAGGTGTTGCTAACATCTACAATAGCAAATTTCAATTTACAAAAAGAAAAATGGCGTTTTCGTCTTTTGAGCTTCTAGTCATGAAATCTATGCAGCCTACTCAATCACTTTTTATAGCTACTGTTTACAGGCCTCCTGGGCCATATACAGCGTTCCTCTCTGAGTTTCCTGAATTCCTATCAGACCTTGTAGTCATAGCAGATCATATTCTAATTTTTGGTGATTTTAATATTCACATGGAGAAGTCCACAGACCCACTCCAAAAGTCTTTCGGAGCCATCATCGACTCAGTGGGTTTTGTCCAACATGTCTCTGGACCTACTCACTGCCACAGTCATACTCTGGACCTAGTTTTGTCCCATGGAATAAATGTTGTAGATCTTAATGTTTTTCCACATAATCCTGGACTATCGGACCACCATTTTATTACGTTTGCAATCGCAACAAATAATCTGCTCAGACCCCAACCAAGGAGCATCAAAAGTCGTGCTATAAATTCTCAGACAACACAAAAATTCCTTGATGCCCTTCCAGACTCCTTCTGCCTACCCAAGGACGTCAGAGGACAAAAATCAGTTAACCACTTAACTGAGGAACTCAATTTAACCTTGCGCAATACCCTAGATGCAGTTGCACCCCTAAAAACGAAAAACATTTGTCATAAGAAACTAGCTCCCTGGTATACAGAAAATACCCGAGCTTTGAAGCAAGCTTCCAGGAAATTGGAACGGAAATGGCGCCACACAAAACTGGAAGTCTTCCGACTAGCTTGGAAAGACAGTACCGTGCAGTACCGAAGAGCCCTCACTGCTGCTCGATCATCCTACTTTTCCAACTTAATCGAGGAAAATAAGAACAATCCAAAATTTCTTTTTGATACTGTTGCAAAGCTAACTAAAAAGCAGCATTCCCCAAGAGAGGATGGCTTTCACTTCAGCAGTAATAAATTCATGAACTTCTTTGAGGAAAAGATCATGACCATTAGAAAGCAAATTACGGACTCCTCTTTGAATCTGCGTATTCCTCCAGGGCTTAGCTGTCCTGGATCTGCACAGCTCTGCGAGGGCCTGGGATCGGGAGAGACACTTAAGTGTTTTAGTACTATATCTCTTGACACAATGATGAAAATAATCATGGCCTCTAAACCTTCAAGCTGCATACTGGATCCTATTCCTACTAAACTGCTGAAGGAGCTGCTTCCTGTGCTTGGCCCTCCTATGTTGAACATAATAAACAGCTCTCTATCCACCGGATGTGTACCAAACTCACTAAAAGTGGCAGTGATAAAGCCTCTCTTGAAAAAGCCAAACCTTGACCCGGAAAATATAAAAAACTATCGGCCTATATCGAATCTTCCATTCCTCTCAAAAATTTTAGAAAAAGCTGTTGCGCAGCAACTCACTGCCTTTCTGAAGACAAACAATGTATACGAAATGCTTCAGTCTGGTTTTAGACCCCATCATAGCACTGAGACTGCACTTGTGAAGGTGGTAAATGACCTTTTAATGGCGTCAGACCGAGGCTCTGCATCTGTCCTCGTGCTACTAGACCTTAGTGCTGCCTTTGACACCATCGATCACCACATTCTTTTGGAGAGACTGGAAACCCAAATTGGTCTACACGGACAAGTTCTGGCCTGGTTTAGATCTTACCTGTCGGAAAGATATCAGTTTGTCTCTGTGAATGGTCTGTCCTCTGACAAATCAACTGTACATTTCGGTGTTCCTCAAGGTTCCGTTTTAGGACCACTATTGTTTTCACTATATATTTTACCTCTTGGGGATGTTATTCGAAAACATAATGTTAACTTTCACTGCTATGCGGATGACACACAGCTGTACATTTCAATGAAACATGGTGAAGCCCCAAAATTGCCCTCGCTAGAAGCCTGTGTTTCAGACATAAGGAAGTGGATGGCTGAAAACTTTCTACTTTTAAACTCGGACAAAACAGAGATGCTTGTTCTAGGTCCCAAGAAACAAAGAGATCTTCTGTTAAATCTGACAATTCATCTTGATGGTTGTAAAGTCGTCTCAAATAAAACTGTGAAGAACCTCGGCGTTACTCTTGACCCTGATCTCTCTTTTGACGAACATATCAAGACTGTTTCAAGGACAGCTTTTTTCCATCTACGTAACATTGCAAAAATCAGAAATTTTCTGTCCAAAAATGATGCAGAAAAATTAATCCATGCATTTGTTACTTCTAGGTTAGACTACTGCAATGCTCTACTTTCCGGCTACCCGGATAAAGCACTAAATAAACTTCAGTTAGTGCTAAATACGGCTGCTAGAATTCTGACTAGAACCAAGAAATTTGATCATATTACTCCAGTGCTAGCTTCCCTACACTGGCTTCCCGTTAAGGCAAGGGCTGATTTCAAGGTTTTACTGTTAACCTTTAAAGCGTTACATGGGCTTGCTCCTACCTATCTTTCCGAGTTGGTCCTGCCGTACATACCTACACGTACGCTACGGTCACAAGTTGCAGGCCTCCTAATTGTCCCTAAAATTTCTAAGCAAACAGCTGGAGGCAGGGCTTTCTCCTATAGATCTCCATTTTTATGGAACAGTCTGCCTACCCATGTGAGAGACGCAGACTCAGTCTCAACCTTTAAGTCTTTACTGAAGACTTATCTCTTCAGTAGGTCATATGATTGAGTGTAGTCTGGCCCAGGAGTGTGAAGGTGAACGGAAAGGCTCTGGAGCAACGAACCGCCCTTGCTGTCTCTCCAGGGCCGGTTCCCCTCTCTCCACTGGGATTCTCTGCCTCTAACCCTGTTACTGGGGCTGAGTCACTGGCTTGCTGGTGCTCTTTCATGCCGTCCCTAGGAGGGGTGCGTCACTTGAGTGGGTTGAGTTACTGACGTGAACTTCCTGTCTGGGTTGGCGCCCCCCCTTGGTTGTGCTGTGATGGAGACCCTTTGTGGGCTATACTCGGCCTTGTCTCAGGATTGTAAGTTGGTGGTTGAGGATATCCCTCTAGTGGTGTGGGGGCTGTGCTTTGGCAGAGTGGGTGGGGTTATATCCTTCCTGTTTGGCCCTGTCCGGGGGTTTCTTCGGATGGGGCCACAGTGTCTCCTGACCGCTCCTGTCTCAGCCTCCAGTATTTATGCTGCAGTAGTTTATGTGTCGGGGGGCTAGGGTCAGTTGGTTATACCTGGAATACTTCTCCTGTCTTATCCAGTGTCCTGTGTGAATTTAAGTATGCTCTCTCTAATTCTCTCGTTCTCTCTTTCTCTCTGAGAACCTGAGCCCTAGGACCATACGTCAGGACTACCGGGCATGCTGACACCTTGCTGTCCCCAGTCCGCCCGGCCTTGCTGTTATTCCAGTTTCAACTGTTTCTGCCTGCGGTTACGAAACCCCTACCTGTCCCAGACCTGCTGTTTTCAACTCTTAATGATCGGCTATGAAAAGCCAACTGAGATTTATTCCTGATTATTATTTGACCATGCTTGTCATTTATGAACATTTTGAAAATCTTGGCTCTCTCTAATTTTCTCCTTCTCTCTTTCTCTCGGAGGACCTGAGCCCTAGGACCATACGTCGGGACTACCGGCCGTGGTGACTCCTTGCTGCCCCCAGTCCGCCTGGCCTTGCTGCTATTCCAGTTTCAACTCTTCTGCCTGCGGTTATGGAACCCCTACCTGTCCCAGACCTGCTGTTTTCAACTCTTAATGATCGGCTATGAAAAGCCAACTGAGATTTATTCCTGATTATTATTTGACCATGCTTGTCATTTATGAACATTTTGAAAATCTTGGCTCTCTCTAATTTTCTCCTTCTCTCTTTCTTTCTCTCGGAGGACCTGGGCCCTAGGACCATGCATCGGGACTGCCGCCCGTGGTGACTCCTTGCTGTCCCCAGTCCGCCTGGCCTTGCTGCTATTCCAGTTTCAGCTGTTCTGCCTGCGGTTATGGAACCGCCACCTGTCCCAGACCTGTTGTTTTTCAACTCTTAATGATCAGCTATGAAAAGCCAACTGAAAATTATTCATGATTATTATTTGACCATGCTTGTCACTTATGAACATTTTTGAACATCTTGGCATAGTTCTGTTATAATCTCCACCCGGCACAGCCAGAAGAGGACTGGCCACCCCTCATAGCCTGGTTCCTCTCTAGGTTTCTTCCTAGGTTTTGGCCTTTCTAGGGAGTTTTTCCTAGCCACCGTGCTTCTACACCTGCATTCTAGCTGTTTAGGGTTTTAGGCTGGGTTTCTGTACAGCACTTCGAGATATTATCTGATGTACGAAGGGCTATATAAAATAAAATTGATTGATTGATTGATTGGTTCCCATGGGAGGCGATCCCTACCAGCCAGGATCTCCTCCCATGTGTAGCAACCTTTTCCGTCCAATATATCGTCCCAAGTCCATTCCTCCTTCTTTTCCTGTCCCTTACTCCGTTTACTCCGCTGCTTGGCTCTGGTATGGTGGGTGATTCTGTAAGGGCTGTCGTTCTCCTCTTCCTCAGATGAGGAGAGGAGAGAAGGATCAGTGGACCAATACGCAGCATTTGGGAAATAAGCCATCTCTTTATTTAACACGACGATGGCAACACGAAAAACAAAACACTTTCAAAAATACAAAACAAGAAAACGACGTAGACGAAAAACCTGAACATGAACTTACATAACTAACGTAAAACTCACGGACAGGAACAGACTACATCAAAACGACACGAACAGCCAAACAGTCCCGTATGGTACATACATTCGACGACACGGAAGACAATCACCCACAACGAACACTGTGACAACGCCTACCTAAATATGACTCTTAATTAGAGGAACGCCAAACACCTGCCTCTAATTAAGAGCCATACCAGGCAACCCAAAACCAACACAGAAACAGAAAACATAGAATGCCCACCCAACCTCACGTCCTGACCAACTAACACACATAACAACTAACATAAATAGGTCAGGAACGTGACAATTCTGGATTCTAACACATGCTCACTCTACTCTAGATTGTAAATTGGACTCGTTCTGTTTTTTCTTGATTTCCTGTTTTGATTATTTGTGTAATTGTATTGTATTTGCGTGACTTTGTACTGCACTGTAAGAGCTAGTAACATAAGCATTTCGCTGACAAAGGAAACATCATATGCATTTGTTTTGTGTTTCCACTTCAAACAAACTGTGGTGTTTGAGCTAGAGCGAGGAGGGGAGTGAGGAACTGCCCAGCACACTGTGCTTATATCAAAGAAAACTTCCTTCACAACACACCTCCCACCCTGTCACCCTGTCACCCGCACACACACACACACACACACACACACACACACACACACACACACACACACACACACACACACAAGAGGTTGGGGGCACATTCATTTGAGAGGACAGGCTTCTGGTAATGCCTGAAGTGGAATGTGTGGAATGGTATCAAATATATCAAACATGGTTTCCAAGTGTTTCATGCCATTCCATTTGATTCATCACGGTCATTATAATGAGTCGTACTCCTCTCAGCAGCCTCCTGGGGCACACAGGCATGCACACACAACAACTTCTGACTTTTTCTTGCCCTCATTGTTTTTAAGAGTGGGGTTGAGTGTCCAAAAAAGCAGCCTTTACAGAGGAGTGAGAGTTCTCTTTCACCATGTGGACTAGTGTCAGGAGGATATTGTACGAAGCCATATGCATCAATGACAGACTTGAAAAACACAATTAATTCACAGAAAATGCTGTCTGACAACTTTCCCAACCCCCATTAGGTTCTAAAAGGTCAGAGTTGACGTTTCGTGTATGTAGTAAATGTAGTACTGTTTTCAAAATATACGCATTACAATGCATATACCTACAGTACTGTAACTGTCATTGTGGCTAAACAGAGAGCAGTTTCATTTTGTCCCATTTGGAATTATTAGTAACTGACAGCATCACCCACTGTAGAATATGAATGTGTATACTTATTTTGTCATTACAAAATAATAATAGTTGATAACAGGCTTATTGTTACATTACTTTTAAAAACGTTTTCATAATTGATATGGTTTCTATTGCCCTCTATTGGCTATGAACATGTACATTGTTGTTATAGAATTCCCTTACCAGCAGGGGGAACTGCAAAGCCATTTGTAGACCCTCTTCTGTGTTTGCAAACATTGCGCACAAGGGCGATGTGCACAAGTTGGTGGGAGAACAAGGGGGAGTTCTTATAGAACGGCAGCAAAAAAAGTCTCTATTTACATGTTTCTTATGAGTGCATTTCACACTACTTTTGGATTATAATTGGATTTTAAGGCTAATATGAATGTCCTACTTAATATAATGTTTGTGTCATCATTGCAAATCAACTGCATTATAATTAAACACTTCAACTTCAACCAATAAATTGGCTCTTTGGCTAGCTTTTGCTACAACCTATATCAATGAGCGTTAGCATTGTAGCTAACAATTGCTGCATCCAAAATAGTTATTTTGAAAAGATCACAACCAAATATAATCTTAGCGACTGTTCAAGCAAAAATCAAAACATTTTTGTAAGCGTATGAGAACCCCAAAAGTGATTTTGTTTAGAAGTAATAAAAACGTACATCTAGGCTATGTTGAATGGGCGCAGATGGAAATGGCTTTCTTACTGTCGCCAATAGTAGTGCGCATCTTTGTGTGACATCAGTGTGATGTGTACTGGAAAGGGGTCTATAGTACTGGTATGTAGCCTGTCACCATATTGTCTATGGTTCCTTTCCTATGGTTGATTGAAATCATGTGGTATTGCAAGTGGCTTGTTAATGGAAGGCAGCATGTGGGATTTCAGTATAGGCAGGCAGAATCCTCATGTGAGATTAACATTTTCCTATAAATCATTGCATTGATGTCAGTTACAGATGTGCACAAATGTTTGGGCAACAGAAGCATATATATTCTGCCCTGTAGTTCCACTTTCTTTCTACTAATAGAGGTTGAAGCCATGTGCAGCTATACCATATCTGAATCAGGCATTTCTTGGCCATAGAAGTTACAGACACCTGCTCAATGCAAAGCCATGGAAACTGAAGGTTTATAATCATTTATTTTGGTTACCTTAAACTGATTGTGTGTGTGTGTGTGTGTGTGTGTGTGTGTGTGTGTGTGTGTGTGTGTGTGTGTGTGAGTGTGTGCGTGTGTGCGTGTGTGCGTGTGTGCGTGTGTGCGTGCGTGCGTGCGTGCGTGCGTGCGTGCGTATTGTAGAAACATGGTAAGAACTCCTCTTTGAAACTGGGTAAATGAAAGGGAACTAGACTCTCAGATTTCACATGATGCATATGCATCATATTCCGCATCCATCACAGGAAAGTCCTGACATCATGGAGGAAGAATTTTCTAATTCCATTTGGGCAATTGACCACAGATGCAGCCTTAAAAAGTACCATATTTCAATGAAGATAAATGTATATCCACTCTTATTATGTATTTAAGCACAAAATACTGTACTTTCATCTCTGCCTTCCTTTATAATAATATACATAACTTTTCTGAGCGAGAAGGACTGATTGTGGAATTTACCGCTGGTGTTTTCCAATTTGACAGTAAAATGCAGAATGCATTGGCAGGAATATTAGGATAGAACCTATATGTATCTGTTTATTTATTTTCCCTTTCATGCTTCAACTATTCGCACATTGTTACAACATTGCCAATAATAAAGCATTTGAAATGTCTATCATTTTTTATTGTTTATTTCCCTTTGGTTACTTGTCTATTTCACTTGCTTTGGCAAGTGAAATAGATAATAAACAAAAGTTAAAGAAACCATAGAAAATTAACAGTAAACTTTACACTCACAAAAGTTCCAAAGGAATAGAGACATTTCAAATGTCATATTATGTCTATATACAGTATGGTAACAATGTGCAAATAGTTAAAGTGCAAATGGGAAAGTAAATAAACATATATATGGGTTGTATTTACAATGGTGCTTGTTCTTCACTGGTTGCCCTTTTCTTGTGGCAACAGGTCACAAATCTTGCTGCTGTGATGGCACACTGTGGTATTTCACAGTGCCCAAACCAAAAACAAATTCAAGAAAATGTACAGTATTATATAGAGACATTATTGCATAGAACTTTGTTCCATCTCAAATTGCTCAAATAAACAGCAAACTTGGTTTCAAAAAACAGATAAAGCAACACCTTACGGCACAACGCCTCTCCCGTATTTGACCTAGATAGTTTGTGTGTATGTAGGCTACGTGTGCCTTAAAAAAAAGTTCTGTCCTTGAGCTGTTCTTGTCTATTAATGTTCTGTATTATGTCATGTTTCATGTTTTTTGTGGACCCCAGGAAGAGTAGCTGCTGCTTTTGCAACAGCTGATAGGGATCCTAATAAAATACCAAATACCAAAATAGATATGGGAGTTTATCTCTCTCAATAGCAAGGCTATGCTCACTGAGTCTGTACATAGTCAAAGATTTCCTTAATTTTGGGTCAGTCACAGTGGTCAGGTATTCTGCACGGTGTACTCTCTGTTTAGAGCCAAAGTAATTATCTCTTTGTTTTCTCATGATTTGGTTGGGTCTAATTTTATTGCTGTCCAGGGGCTCTGTTTGTGAACAGAGCCCCAGGACCAGCTCGCTTAGGGGACTGTACTCCAGGTTCATCTCTCTGTAGGTGATGGATTTGTTATGGGAGGTTTGGAAATCGCTTCCTTTTAGGTGGTGGTAGAATTTAACTGCTCTTTTCTGGATTTTGATCATCGTGTATTGACCTAATTCTAACACTCAGGGCTCCCAAGTGGTGCAGCAGTCTAAGGCACTGCATCTCAGTGTTAGAGGTGTCACTACAGACCCTGGTTCGATTCCAGGCTGTATCACAATTGGCCGTGATTGGGAGTCCCATAGGACGGCGCACAATTGGCACAGCGTCGTCCGGGTTAGGGTTGGCCGATATAGGCCGTTATTGTAAATAAGAATTTGTTTTTAACTGCCTTGCCTAGTTAAGTTTAAAAAATCTGCTCTGCATGCATTATTTGGTATTTTAGGTTGTACACGGTTTCACTCTCAACAACATCTATCCAAAATAATCCCATTGCATTTATATTGTCTTATTTTGGACCTGCCTTCCTGCCTTTGGGATAACAACTCTCATTGTTAGGGCGGAGACATGAGCATCTTGTCATTATATACAGATCTCCGGATGGATGCACAGCCTGCTACTTTAGGTCAGATGCACACATACCTCACACAACACAACGATGAGGGACAGAGACAGTTTGTGAAAGTATGCCTTATCTGCATACTTTCAAGAACTAGTGCTACATACTTAGGTAGGCTAGCTAAATAGAATGACTAAAGGCAGTACATTTACATTTAAGTCATTTAGCAGACGCTCTTATCCAGAGCGACTTACAAATTGGAAAGATCATACATATTCATCCTGGTCCCCCGTGGGAATTGAACCCTGGTCCCCCCGTGGGAATTGAACCCACAACCCTGGCGTTGCAAGCGCCATGTTCTACCAACTGAGCCACACGGGACCATCAGTACAGTATGGGGAGCACTGTCTGAGCAGAGATGAGATGATTACTTTTAAGGAATGAAAAATAATAAAGTCATCACATAAAAATAAAGTAATATACACAACTGAAATATTGTAATATTTTATAATAATTTCCTATTTTCTTATTGACGTCTACCCAATGTGGACCTGATTGAATGTTCACTATTTTGGCCTTTGGAATTTCCATTAAAAAGCTCTAAAATCATTGTACTGTCATTATTTCATAATGTATTTAATGTTGAAAAAAATTATCAAGACCGAAATCGAAAAACCTGGATTCTTTTTTAATAATCTTACCGAAACCGAACCAACCTCAAAAAGCACTAATCGCTCAGCACTACTACATATAGTAGTGCACCACCATCACACTGCATTAAAATGTATTGCACAAGTTTATGCTTTACTGGCATGGGGACAATTCTAGAGCACATTCAACAGCCAAATTCATGTATCTTCTTTACACCAGTCATCTGTGGCCGACCAGTTATTTAGAAATCACTACTGTGAAACCACAAGGGCAGGAGAGGTGTCCTCTGTAAAATTTCTATGGCATGGCTTCATATACTCAATCTGTGGCCCAAAAAACTATTCCAGGATTTGTGAGGATTGAATGCTCTTTCACTAGGGAAGCGGGGGGGGGGGAAATAATGTTTGAAAAAAATCCAGGTTAACGCACTAAAGAAATGTAATAAAGCATGGGCAATGTTTGAAGCAGCACGCCATGTTAAAACAACTAGGGTCTGTAGCTGGCAGGTTACCAGGGCAGATGGTTCTTATTTAACCTTTGATCTTGATGCCAAGGTCTGTCATAAGAAAGCCCATTCTCCCCATCTGCTGGTGACAAGGTCTCATCTTTAAAGCCTATTTGACAGAAGAGAGGTGAGACACATGTTCATGTGCATTACAGGGTTAGCTAACCTATACAATCTGATCTCCCATGGATAACATGGCATTTATACAATAGGCTGTTTTCTGACTCAGAGACGTGTTGTAAAATGTCTTTGTCCAAATGGTCTGATTTGCGCAGAGCTTGAACATGCATGTCTGTCTCTCCAATCCAGTGGCGATTTTAGCACGTAAATCTTGGTGCAGCAGACTCCCAAAATGTATTTTGTGATGCATGCCAGCAAAGCCACTACACAACACAACACTAAATAATACATTAATTGCACTATAATGGTGACAAACAGTTACCACAAACTGTTAGGGCCTACATAAAGCTGTCCCAACAGCAGAGTCCCAAAAGCAGTCCCAACAGATGTCCCAACACCTTACCACTGCTACACCTGGCTATCAGCGGAGCCTTGTCTGGCAGCGAAACAGTTCATTCAGCCTCATTTACTGATGTGGCTGACTTGCTTAAACAAATGTGGTTTCTACTGAAAATTGAGATGTACAAACTATGGCATAAGGGGACGACGAGCAGATAAGAGGCAATCCGTAATTTGGATTAAGACATAAATGAGCAAGCTAGGACGGACGTAGCCAATATAACTATTTGTTCAGCACTTAACCCTAACCCTAACCCTACAGCGACAGAATTCAGAACATGGGCCGTTCTTACAGTATTCTCCCTGTACATCAAGTCAGAACCGTAGGATAAATAAAGGGGGCAGATAAGCAGACAATGAAAGCTCTTACAATATTCGATGATTACATTTCTCTAAAATAGGTTATAGGCTACATGTGCACCACCAAGTGAGAAAAGTAGGCTAAATTATGTGGTGGGAAATGGATCTAATTATTAGGGTGAGGCACATGGGCTACTAACAGCTTACTACACAACATACATTTAGTATTACTTTCTTAGCTACAGTTTACATATCTCCCTGGCATATTACATAATTTATGCTGCAGCATACAATACATTTTTTGACTCACCTTGTTGTGCTGTGCTCACTTGAACAGGAAGGTGGTGCATCAGTCCTTCGCAGGCAAATTTTGTCATCAAACTTTGTCATCAGAGTATGGCATTTTCTGGATTTATGGTGCTTTCAAGATCACTGGGAACTCTGAAAAAACAAGGTTGAATCATGAGGACGTCAGTGATCTTCAAGTTAGAGCTCTAGAAAGAGACCAGAGTTCCCGACTTGCAATTCCGAGTTGGATGACTGTTCAAAACGTATTTTCCCAGTCAGAGCTCATTTTCGTCCGAGTTCCCAGTTGTCTTGAACACGGCCGAAGTCATGCTGGATTGACAGCATGGCCACTGTTGAATGTTTATCCTTTTAAGCTTGGAAAAGAGACCCTTAAACCCAGACTTGGACCACACACCCACTCCACTGAATAGCAGGCTAGTGATTGCTTTGCAATGCTTGCAGTTAACCAATGATTCCTTCCAAACCATTCATTGTTGAGTTTGCGATTTCCAACTCGTTGTGTAATGTTTATGTCCAATGGCCGATGAGCACCGATACATTTTATCTATAATTTCTCTTCCTTATTTGTTTTCATATGACAAGGATTGTAAAAGATTTGCCAGTAGATTGTTAAGTTGATGCATGATGATGACTGCTTGTGTAGCTTGCTAGCTAAGATTTTGAAGGTATGATGTTGACATGATCAGTCCAATCAAATCTACTGTAGATATAACGTGATTTGACGTAATTTTATCTGTAGCCAATGACCTTGAGCCTTCTTGGATGGGAAATTCTAATGTAACTCCATGGCAGCACCCAAGGGGCTTGAATTTTCAAGCTATACTCGTACATTTTGTGGTGACGTAGTGTCCCCATGAGTGACAGAACACTGAGCAAATCATGGTGCAACTAGAGAACATTACCCACCCCTATGCTCCGTATTTTCCACTGGCTGCCCCACCACCACAGAAAGCACTGAGCTAGGCTGAAAGTCCTGCATTTTGGAGTTGCCTTACTCAAGAAAGCAAAAAAGAGACCAAGTTTGTATATGACTTTATTCACTTTATTAATTTTTTAAAATATAATTTGCAAACTGTTATGTACTAATTCCAAAATAACATGCAAAACATGAAAAAAATGAGGGGTGCTCATTGCTCCAATCAGAATGAGTTCCTATTGGGTAGAGACATGACCATTACAACTGTTTCTGGATGAGGATAGTGCAGACTAAATAAAAATAACATGCAAAACTTTGGGGAGCCTGTGTGAGATTCTGTACTTTTGTTGAGATACTGTACTGTCAAAATGTCTGCTTGTTACTAGTTAGATATGCCTGCTGAAAACAAAGCAAAAAACTGTTCATACTTCTTATTTTTATTATTCCGCTAACCTTGTCACCAGGATCGAATTGCTGCCGCATATAGCCTGGTAACATTGTGCAATCAAGTGGCACTCGAAAGGAGTGTGTTTAAAATCGAGGCAGGAGAGGAAGCGAGCCTGCTACGGCTGTATTAGATGGAACCATATGATTTTTTGGAAGCACAATTGATTCTGAGTTCCGGCATATAAAGTCCTCGAGCATATAAAGTCTGTCAAAACAATTTCTAAAATGCGCACTTTAAAATTTCTGAACTCATGTCCACTTTCGCTGCTTGTGCTTTGAAGTCCACAATGTAGGGGGGAGGTTATACAGGTTATATTCGATGGCGATGGACTGAGAGATCAGTCAATTAAAACTAGTGCTTGTTTCGTTCGCTCCTGCCATAGACTTCCAGTCAAATCCCGTTCTGAGGCGCTGTGAAACCAGACGGTTCGACAGAGAGAGAGCCGGCTGGTGAACTAGATTATTATTGCACTGGAACCTGTAGCGTCAAAATTGTAAAAGCTACCAACACCAAAACAACTTTAAAATGTCCAGACAACCACTGGTAGGTGTGCTTGAAAAAACTTTTTTATACTACTTATACTTTTCACACTACAAACATTATTTGCATAATTTCCAATACATTCCAGGTGCCATAGACTTGAATGGGAAAAATGCAGGTCACTGCTAGTCTTCGACCATTTAATCTAGAAACACAATCAAACGTTAAAATGTGCAGACCGGTCTGGAATAGTGTGCTTGTATACAGCTTTTTCATACCATTTATACAAAAATTATGTACATAAAAGCTCCATAGGCTTTAATGGGAAGTATTTGAATTCCCTCTGCTCTTGAACCGTTAAAGATACGAACACCATACAAATGTTTACATGTGCAGACTGACTCAACTTAAATTGCTTGTCAAAAGATTGTTGATGCTATTTATTCATTTTGAACTATAACTGTCTTAAATTAGCATAAAGGTTCCATAGACTTCAAAGGCACAATTGTATTCAACACAGCTTTGTGCTACCATTCCTACTTCATAAACTATAAAGCTCGTCTTATCCCCACTCATTTCAAATGCGGAATGCGGGCTCCAACATTCTAAGCTGAAATCACTGCCATGAAACTCAGAATGGTCAGACTAAAACACATTATATGTCTTAGTTTGTGACTCACTCTAACCTATTATACTAGCTACTAACCCACTATCATAACTCCACACCTACAAAACACCCAAAATAGGTCAATATAACTAACACATTGCCTATGAAAAACCGATTACTAATACTACCATTACTACTGCCGACACTACCACTACTATTTCACAACTATAAATACTTCAAGACTTGCAAACACACCACATTTACTGAAGTAAATGTAATTTTGTAGTTGTCTATTTGATCCACTTCAATAACATTAATACACAGCAAGTTATACAAAACATGTGCCTGTTAATTAGCTATACTGTTATTAAAAGCACTTTGCTAATGTTAAATTCATATATAGCTTACGAGACAGTTTATGAGTCACTTTCATTATTTCTCCAGCAGGTGTCACTGTACTGCAAAAAGAAGTGTGCTTAGTTAGGTCAATGGTTGAGTTACTGAATACCTGATTCACACTATATATACTGTACTGTATAAATTCACACTGTTCTGCCTTTGTTGGACTATTGTGATATTCCTTTACATGAATATCCCAGGCTTACACGTACACACTAGAAACACGTTACCATGCTGCTCTAAGAGTTTTAACAAACACAAGGCCTCTTACACATCACTGTACCTTCTATCAGTTAGCAGCATGGTCATCCTTAAACAGACTAACTGATACATGTTTGTTTATAAGCCATTTTAGGTCAGTACCAGTCAAAAGTTTGGACACAACTACTCATTCAAGGGTTTTTCTTCATTTCTACTATTTTCTACATCTGGAGAACAACAGTGAAGACATCAAAACTATGAAATAACAGCTATGGAATCATGTAGTAACCAAAAAACTGTTAAACAAATCAAAATTCAAAGAAGCCACCTTTTGCCTTGATGACAGCTTTGCACACTCTTGGCATTCTCTCAACCAGTTTCACCTGGAATGCTTTTCCAACAGTCTTGAAAGAGTTCCCACATACGCTGAGCACTAGTTGGCTTCTTTTCCTTTACTCTGCGGTCCAACTCATTGGGTTGAGGTTGGGTGATTGTGGAGGCCAGGTCATCTGATGCAGCACCCCATCACTCTCCTTCTTGGTCAAATAGCCCCTACACAAACTGGAGGTGTGTTGGGTCATTGTTCTGTTGAAAAACAAATGATAGTCCCGCTAAGCGCAAACCAGATGGGATGATGTATCGCTGCAGAATGCTGTGGTAGCCATGCTGGTTAAGTGTGCCTTGAATTCTAAGTAAATCACCAGCAAAGCACCCCCACACCATCCCACCCCCTCCTCCATGCTTCATGATGGGACCCACACATGGGGAGATCATCCATTCACCTACTCTGCATCTCACAAAGATACGGCGGTTGGAATCAAAAATCAAAAATTTGGACTCATCAGACCAAAGGACAGATTTCCACCAGTCTAATGTCCCTTTCTCGTGTTTCCTGGCTCAAGCAAGTCTCTTCTTATTATTGGTGTCCTTTAGTAGTGGTTTCTTTGCAGCAATTTGACCATTTAGGCCTGATTCACTCAGTCTCCTCTGAACAGTTGATGTTGAGATGTGTCTGTTAATTGAACTCTGTGAAGAATTTATTTGGGCTGCAATTTCTGAGGCTGGTAACTGTAATGAACTTATCCTCTGCAGCAGAGGTAACTCTGGGTCTTCCTTTCCTGTGGCGGTCCTCATGAGAGCCGGTTTCATCACGGCGCTTGATGGTTTTTGTGACTGCACTTGAAGATGATGTATTGATGAAGCATTCACTATTATTCTACAATGTAGAAAATAGTAAAATAAAGAAAAACCCTTGAATGAGTGGGTGTGTCCAAACTTTTGACTGGGACTTTAAGCACTTTACTAAGCACTTTAAGCACTTTTTTAAGCACTTTACTCACCCTACAGAGTCATGGACATTACCGTCTGATATCACAGAGCTGTAAATCTCAATGTGACTTCTCTGGTTAAATAAAGTATAAATAAAAAATCTATAAAAATATAGGACTGAGCCGAACCGGCTCTGATATTTTTTCTTTTAACATTGTCCTTTCCAGCATAGTTCCAGCAGCTAAGGTGGATGCGTAACCAGGACCTAGCCTAGGCCAGCACAGTTCGGCTCAACATTTGCTTGGCTCAGTTTGCCCTATAGTGTGAATCAGATTGAAATCTACATGTATTATATGACATTTAAGCAAATACCTTCTGTTAATGCATGTGACAAATGTATATAGCAGCCCAGGATCAGTCTAACAATGAGTAAAACAGATACTTGATACTGTCACGTTCCTGACCTGTTTTCTGTTGTTTTTGTATGTGTTTAGTTGGTCAGGGCGTGAGTTGGGGTGGGCATTCTATGTTATGTGTTTCTATGTTGGGTTAAGTGTGTTGCCTGATATGGTTCTCAATTAGAGGCAGGTTTTGACGTTTCCTCTGATTGAGAACCATATTAAGGTAGGCTGTTCTCACTGTTTGTTTGTGGGTGATTGTTGCTGTGTCTGTGTTTGTGCACCACACGGTACTGTTTCGTTTTGTTTAGTCTGTTCGTGCGTTTTATGTTAGTTCGCATGTTCAGGTCTGTTGACGTCGTTTGTTGTTTTGTAGTTTGTCTTGTATTTTCGTATTCGTTATTATAATTAAATTTCATTATGTCTACATACCTCGCTGCGTGTTGGTCCGATCCATGCTCCTCCTCGTCTGAGGAGGAGAACGACTTCGACAGCCGTTACAGATACCTTTGGGACAAGAAACAGACTAAATTATACTTAATTATAGAAACTGGTTGCAAGTAATCTTATTTAATCCATTGATTTAGCTAATGGGGGAGTTATTTTGCTTGCATTATTACAGTATATAGTGAGCAACAATTCTAAAACAATCTAATTTGTACAGTAAAATTGAGCTTACTTTCTTGTGGACCTAAGGATGTCTTTACAATGCAAACCTGCATTGAAGAGAAATTACATTTTTCCAGTGCCAACATAATTATGAGTGTCTATAGAGATGACTAGTCCTTCTCAATTTATTCACTTAAATGTCAAATATATTTAACAAAAATGTGTTTTCAATACAATATAAGGCTTGATCTACATAGTTGTTTTCTTCAGCGAGCAGGCCTTTCTAACCGACCTGGCCCGGGTATCCTGGAAGGATATTGACCTCATCCCATCAGTAGAGGATGCCTGGTTATTTTTTTTAAAAATGCCTTCCTCACCATCTTAAATAAGCATGCCCCGTTCAAGAAATTTAGAACCAGGAACAGATATTGCCCTTGGTTCTCTCCAGACCTGACTGCTCTTAACCAACACAAAAACATCCTATGGCATTCTGCATTAGCATCGAACAGCCCCCATGATATGCAACTTTTCAGGGAAGTTAGAAACCAATATAAACAGGTAGTTAGAAAAACCAAGGCTAGCTTTTTCAAGCAGAAATTTGCTTCCTGCAACACAAACTCAAAAAAGTTCTGGGACACTGTAAAGTCAATGGAGAATAAGAACACCTCCTCCCAGCTGCCCACTGCACTGAGGAGAGGAAACTCTGTCACCACCGATAAATCCACTATAATTAAGAATTTCAATAAGCATTTTTCTACGGCTGGCCATGCTTTCCACCTGGCTACCCCTACCCCGATCAACAGCACTGCACCGCCCACAGCAACTCGCCCAAGCCTTCCCCATTTCTCCTTCTCCGAAATACAGTCAGCTTATGTTCTGAAAGAGCTGCAAAATCTGGATCCCGACAAATCAGCCGGGTTAGACAATCTGGACCCTTTCTTTCAAAAAGAAAAATCTGCCGAAATTGTTGCAACCCCTATTACTACCCTGTTCAACCTCTTTCGTGTCATCTGAGATTCCCAAAGATTGGAAAGCAGCTGCGGTCATCCCCCTCTTCAAAGGGGGGGACACTCTTGACCCAAACTGCTACAGACCTATATCTATCCTACCCTGCCTTTCTAAGGTCTTCGAAAGCCAAGTCAACAAACAGATTACCGACCAATTCGAATCCCACCGCACCTTCTCCGCTATGCAATCTGGTTTCAGAGCTGGTCATGGGTGCACCTCAGCCACGCTCAAGGTCCTAAACAATATCATAACCGCCATCGATAAGAGACATTACTGTGCAGCCGTATTCATCGACCTCGCCAAGGCTTTCGACTCTGTCAATCACCACCTTCTTATCAGCAGACTCAACATCCTTGGTTTCTCAAATGATTGCCTCGCCTGGTTCACCAACTACTTCTCTGATAAAGTTCAGTGTGTCAAATCAGAGGGCCTGTTGTCTGGACCTCTGGCAGTCTCTATGGGGGTGCCACAGGGTTCAATTCTTGGGCCGACTCTCTTCTCTGTATACATCAATGATGTCACTTGCTGCTGGTGAGTCTCTGATCCACCTCTACGCAGACGACACCATTCTGTATACTTCTGGCCCTTCTTTGGACACTGTGTTAACAACCCTCCAGACGAGCTTCAATGCCATACAACTCTCCTTCCGTGGCCTCCAACTGCTCTTAAATACAAGTAAAACTAAATGCATGCTCTTCAACCGATCGCTGCCTGCACCTGCCCGCCCGTCCAGCATCACTACTCTGGACGGTTCTGACTTAGAATATGTGGACAACTACAAATACCTAGGTGTCTGGTTAGACTGTAAACTCTCCTTCCAGACTCACATCAAACATCTCCAATCCAAAGTTAAATCTAGAATTTCGCAACAAAGCATCCTTCACTCATGCTGCCAAACATACCCTCGTAAAACTGACCATCCTACCGATCCTCCACTTCGGCGATGTCATTTACAAAATGGCCTCCAATACCCTTCTCAATAAATTGGATGCAGTCTATCACAGTGCCATTCGTTTTGTCACCAAAGCCCCATATACTACCCACCACTGCGACCTGTACGCTCTCGTTGGCTGGCCCTCGCTTCATACTCGTCGCCAAACCCACTGGCTCCAGGTCATCTACAAGATCCTGCTAGGTAAAGCCTTATCTCAGCTCGCTGGTCACCATAGCAGCACCCACCTGTAGCACGCGCTCCAGCAGTTATATCTCTCTGGTTACCCCCAAAACCAATTCCTCCTTTGGCCGCCTCTCCTTCCAGTTCTCTGCTGCCAATGACTGGAACGAACTACAAAAATCTCTGAAACTGGAAACACTTATCTCCCTCACTAGCTTTAAGCACCAGCTGGCAGAGCAGCTCACAGATTACTGCACCTGTACATAGCCCATCTATAATTTAGCCCAAACAACTACCTCTTCCCCTACTGTATTTATTTATTTAGCTCCTTTGCACCCCAATATTTCTACTTTGCACATTCTTCCACTGCAAATCTACCATTCCAGTGTTTTACTTGCTATATTGTATTTACTTCGCCACCATAGCCTTTTTTTGCCTTTACCTCCCTTATCTCACCTAATTTGCTCACATTGTATATAGACTTATTTTTCTACTGCATCATTGACTGTATGTTTGTTTTACTCCATGTGTAACTCTGTGTTGTTGTATGTGTCGAACTGCTTTGCTTTATCTTGGTCAGGTCGCAATTGTAAATGAGAACTTGTTCTCAACTTGCCTACCTGGTTAAATAAAGGTGAAATAAAATAAATAAATGTGCAGAACCATAGAGATTAGGATTATTGTGAGGATTGATTATTATTATTATGCAATACATATTATGGTTAGTTTTTTTGTTGGTATTATTATTGTGACACACTTTAGTACTAGTAGCCTAGCCAGGCAGTAATAGAATGACTACAGTAGCAATTGATGACAATCAGTACCACTCTAAAATATGGTGAGGGTGGTTTCTCTGTGGGGAAAACACTATCAAAGAAGTGTAAAATGAAATGAACTAACATTTAATGATCTTCTGACCTCACATTTTTGGGGTTGTAGTATATCACCACACTCAACATCATCTAAATTCGTTACCATGGCATATTATTTTACAACATATGAATTGTCACATTTATCTATAGTCACATTAAATATTTTCTTGCGAACCAGATGAATAACGTGGTGTTTAATCTCTATCCTTAAATGCCTCCTGGGGTAAAGCTGTCCAGTGAAAGGAATGAATGAAAGCTGGGGAATGAATGGAGCTTGCGTTAATGGGGAAGTAAGAGATGTGGAACCACAGGGGCGACGAAGAGCGCAGGCGCCCCAACCCCCTTCAATTAAAAAATCTCAAGGTTTTCTGTGCAAAACCGAAGATGGCGACAGTCTAAACGAGACTATCAAGGAGGGAGAAGATGAGAGGCAAATGTAGCTTTTTTTTCACCAGAAACGGAAGAAAAAATAAGTCATTGTGTCATGTTTGAGGATGACAGATATAGAATAAAGATTTCGTTTTTGTACATACTATGCGTTTCTTGTGTGATGCTGCACCGGTGCTGGAGGTGTCAGTAGGATTTCGCAAAATGTTACAATTTTGGGTGTATAGGGAATATTATGCCGGACGTTATCTATTTGCGATGGCTCATTGTAAAAATTAGACGCCAGGGTTTGGAGCTGGATTGATTTCTTGACACAACAACTTGGGGAAAATTCTTCCCATCACCATGTTGCAAACGAGGTAGGTGACATTGTTTGGGGGATAGCCTATATTGCAGAGGTGAAAAACCCATCTGAGATCGCTTTTGTCTCCCCCCTAAAATATGATCAGGGGTGCTTGGATGTTTCGAAGGGAAGATGACGCCGTGTTAAAAATCTGTTGTGCACCCAAACAAAACGACAAACCCTGTGCCGATTCCGAGAGGGTACAGAAATGGCGAATGTCTTTGGCATCCCTATTATTTTTCACTGTCCTTCTCTCTGATCACCTCTGGCTGTGTGCTGGAGTTAAACTAAGGTCCAAGGATAGGAGCAACCGCAAAATCTGGAGTAACGCGACTGACGGGGTCCACCCGGCTCTAAATGAGGAGAAAATTGGTATTTTTCTAAGCAATTTCACCAAATCCGCTGCTCCAAGTCCTCATTGCACTGATTCTCATAGCCACCACACTCACCTGGAGTCAGCCTGCACCACGTTGTATCAGCAAAAAAATGGCTTTGGGTCCTCTTTCTCAACTCCATCAACGTTCTCGTCACAGATGTTACTTGATTATTTTAGGAATTTCAGCCTTTCTTTTTGTGATTCTTACACCATCTCCGACTTACTGTTGGGGATGTCAAGCCCAGACAGTTTGAATTGCAGTCTTCAGAACATGGTTTTGGATTTGTTTAGAGGCGGTGGGGATGACGAGGATGTCTGCAGCATCTGTATCCAGGCGTACATGCGGCTGGACCAACACGCTCAGGAAAAATATGAAGAGTTTGACTTCTTCTTTCTCAAGTATTTATCGGAGGATTATTCCGTCCGATCCCACACAGAAGACTGTAAGGTAAGATCAACTTGTACATCCTGTTATAAGTGCATTTTACCTTGTAATGGCTGTTTTATTCAGCAGGGAGCTATGGGCGGAACGGTAAAAGGCTACAGAAGACACATTTACACACAATAAATTACTTCAGGTGACTAATTACACAGACAAAGTACCATATGCCTACACAATACCTCTTATGAATGTTTTCCATTTGAAACAATTTATTTGCTCATTCATGAACAGGCCTACTGTATGTGAATATTCATACTGAATTCGTGAATAGCCTATGAATATAATAATACATGTGGTTCATGGTTGTATAATATCTACCTATGTTTCCTTGTGCTTCTATAACAAAAATCATGTTAATAGTGTTTTGGTTTTCATGCCACTTCTCAGCTCTGGTATCTTGCCACCTGTGTGTCGAGCTGTGATGATGTCACCCCTCTGTGCCCTCTCTGGGTTGTCTGGCAGAGCCTTTGATGTTCCACTACCTCACAGCACAGGGATGTCTGTGCTGAGGGGTATTTATGAGTCATATTGGACCACAGTCAGACTCTTTGCCCTGGTTGGTGTTGATAGAGCCATGATGCCTTAGGTGTTTCCCAAGTCTCTAATGAGAGCTCGGGCAACCAGGATTTCCTAAGGCTTTGAAACTACTCTGTTTCTGGGTGGCACATGTGGAAAGAGGTGTCACTGAGCTGTAGCCTATTGACCCACAGCTGTAGGTTTAAGAACAGCCCTGATGATAAGAGAGACAGTGCTTCCAGCAAACAGAAGATGTACACTACATAGAGCAAAGGTAATATTATCTGATGGTTGTCATAAGGTGTTGACCTATGAATGTTCTAAAAACTTGGAAGGCTGAACTAACATCCATTTAAAAGATTCCATGCAGAAACAACACAGGCAAAAAGGCCACAGGCGCACTCAGGGATTTTCAATGAGTGATGGATTTGCTTGTGCATATTAACCAACCGTTATTAGAATGTTATTACACAGGTATAAGAGAAACACTACATTTAAAATATATATAGATGAGATTATCATATTTTGAAAACTTCAGATAACATCCACGTTTTCTTGCTGGCTGCCAAGCCATCCAACGCCTTGCAAAGTAACAACTTCATGTAATGTTACCTTGTTATCAAATGAAAATGTTAGAAGTTATCCAGAGTCCAATTGATCCCACACATACACTTAATTCTGCATATACACACCCCAGCGGTAGAAGCTACCCTATCCTAAGGCTACTAATTGGTTCCCAGGTGCTGCATATCAAAAACAAGCAAGGCACCCTGTCTTCTTCTTAAACAAGACTGTCTTGACATTTTGTCTCAAGGTCACCTTTTGTAGAGCACATCAGTTGCCCTTCAAGTGTCAACTAAGAAACACCTGTCAACTAAGGAGACCTATCCACGCGGCGCTGCGCTGTGCTGAGGTGACATGTGTCATGAGTTTACTCATGTCCCATGCCCTGTTGTCCCCACTTACATCCTCTATTATGGTATTTTCTCACAAATGTCCCAAATGCACAAAAACTCTTTTAAATAGAAAAAATTATTTGATGTATTCCTGTATTAAAATACCATGATTAGTATTTCAGGAATGTATGTACAGTAAGCCCATTAATTTAATAGAAAACCACATGGCTTCTGCATTTTACTAGTTAACAAACAAAAGGGTCTATTTCTATTTGAGTAGGGACACGAACTGAAACATTTTGGGCCGGAAGAGGTTGCTGTCAGTGTCAATTAGTTCTCACATGTCTCATCTCCTTCGCTGTGGATATTCTTGTTTATATGATCATACACTGGGCTTATGTTGGTTGTAGAGCTTAAAATATGGAG
The DNA here is from genome assembly GCF_029448725.1 of Salvelinus fontinalis. NCBI lineage: Eukaryota > Metazoa > Chordata > Actinopteri > Salmoniformes > Salmonidae > Salvelinus > Salvelinus fontinalis. Next base: position 38,153,980 of record NC_074677.1, read on the forward strand.
ACAGATAGAAGGTGACAGTCCATACAGGCTAATTCCTCATCTTTCCTCTTATGTAGGCTAGAGATGCTGTATTTCAGACAGCCTCTCCAGGCCCTTGTCTAAAACTCCTAAAAGCCTTCCCCTGTTTGACAGAATTGTTGCTCTTTCCAAGGACAAACATTTTGCTCACAGTGTGACCTTATAGATCAGTCTTCTTTGGTGAATGGACACACAGTGATCCTTCGGGCATAACTGTTATTGATGGTGTCAACCTCTTGGTGGGGTCAGCTACAGATCATTTTCAGTTATGTTTTAACATTGCTAGTGCCAAGTCGTAGCTCCTCCCTCTAGGATGTAATGTATCCCCTGGCTACTACTTTACACAAATGAATGGACACATTTCATAGGTGCAGTGGATTAGAGGGGGATTGTCAGTCTAATGCTTGACTCATACACATTTACTCTTAAAACTGCTTTGTGTTTTGTAAAACTACTCTGTCCATACAACTATGAATTGTATAGTTCACATTTTTCCAGTTCAGTTTAATCTGTAGGCCTATCCCAGTTGTTTTCCTATTACCATATCATTATCAGAGTAGAGTGTAGGGCTTGAAGGAGATGTTTGTTACCTTTTGATTTTACATACATATTTTCTAAGACCAGTTCTCACTATTTAAAACATGACATGGTCAATTATTTATGATCCCCTTCTGCTGCTGCTACAAAAAGGCAGCCAGTAAATACAGCCTAGTAGTGAACACTATGTCTAATCAGAATCAAAGTTTAATCACTGTTAATCTTATGTAACATCATCTTTCTTGTAGGAATAACAAAAGCAGCACCTGTGCACTCTGCTTTTAGATATGATAGTAGTCTACGCTTGTACATTCACTACACCAAGCTGCTTTGATACCTATTTCCTATTCCAGAAAGTAGGGAAAATATTGTAATCTTGAAGCTGCAATATGCAACTTTTTGGGCGACCCTACCAAATTCACATAGAAATGTGACTTATAGATCTGTCATTCTTAATGAAAGCAAGTCTAAGAAGCGGTAGATCGGTTCTATGTTATTTGTATGCTTCCCGTTCTTAAGTTTAGTTTTTGCGTCTTTTACTTTTGGTTTTGTACACCAGCTTAAAACAACTGAAAATACAATATTTTTTGGGAATGGAAAATAGATTTGACAGCAGATGTAGATGTTTAGATGTATCAAGGATTCTCTACACTATACTTGCTTGTTTTGTCACATAAACTGAAATTCGATGAACTATTAGAATTGTAGCAACCAGGAAATGGCAGAACGATTTCTGCATAGTGCATCTTTAATGAGTACTGTTTATATTCAACCCATATTAACCCCTTTAACACATTTTCACAAACGTTTTCAGCAATTTAATGTTTTCAGTTATTGGTGTGAATATGTGTACTTACTTATTGCATTATCAAATATACATCCTTTACATCGAAGTAAAATACTCCAAACAGCCACATGGTAATTTGTGTACCAGAGGGCTGTGTTTTGGAAGTAACATGGCTGGCTCAAAGAGAGTGTCAGAGTATGAACCAGCTGACTCACAGCACGCTAGAATATCAATGAGGCAATGAGCCTCCTGAAGGATTTACAACAGGGTTGTCACGTACCCACACCCCTAGTATTAGTCCAGACCATTGGCTGCTGATTGGCATCATCTGACCAATAAAAGGGTGCTAACCTGGACCATATCTTTCATAAGCTTGCGGTCATCCTTTGCCACATGCATTGAGTAACAAGCATACTGCATCACATCTGTGCAGTGGATACCTGCAGTATAAGTAGAAACAACATCTTGCATTGGGATACCATGAAATTTCTCCTAAATGGAAGTCATATTGATACTAATAGTAACATTGCGAATTATGTGCTGCTACAGTCGTTGCCCTGATAGTTTTTGATATCTTCCTGAAAGCAGTGGCGTACAGGGCCCTACTGCTGATGAGTTATTATGTGCTTGCCTTCAAGGAAGGCCATGCTGTCTGCCTGCTTATCACCCTGGTGAATGGGCTCCATCAGCTTTGTAATGTGGCCTCCCTCCGTTGTCCTGGATGGCAATATTATAAATGTGCTCACAGAGGAAAGTGGCACCACAGAGAGAAAGACCGTTTCTAACGTAAACAAATTGATATTTTATTTATGCAGTTAATCAATTCCGTGCCTAACGTTTGAGGTTTTCAAGTAATATCTGATCTTGAGATTGTTTGTATTTTTTGATTTTGGCTTTGCATTTATATTATTCATTACACTTTGTTTATTTACTTAGATTATTCCATTAATTTGGTTGAATAATAATGTATGACTAATGTCAATTTAAGAAGTTTTTTTCCCCTCAGGATTAAGGTTATAACAATCTTCAACAGCATATTGTGGCAACTTCTAATTTAATACAAAAGTATGTAGACAACCCTTCAAATTAGTGGATTCGGCTATTTGAGTCACACCCGTTGCAACACTCACTACTGAGTTCCAAACTGCCTCTGGAAGCAACATCAGCACAAGAACTGTTCGTCGGGAGCTTCATAAAAATGAGTTTCCATGGCCGGGCAGCCGCACACAAGCCTAAGATTACCATGCGCAATGCCAAGGGTCGGCTGGAGTAGTACAGCGGCTTACTTTTCTATTTTGTTGCCTTACAACCTGAAATTAAAATATATTTTTGAGGGGTTTGTATCATTTGATTTACACAACATGCCTACCACTTTGAAGATGGAAAATGTTTTTTTATGTGAAACAAACAAGAAATAAGACAAAAAAACTGAAAACTTGAGCATTAATAACTATTCACCCGCTCCTTGGTCTTTATTTAATAAAACATTTTATTTCACCTTTATTTAACCAGGTAGGCTAGTTGAGAACAAGTTCTCATTTACAACTGCGACCTGGCCAAGAAAAAGCAAAACAGTTAGACACATACAACAACACAGAGTTACACATGGAATAAACAAACATACAGTCAATAATACAGTAGAAAAAGTCTATATACAGTGTGTGCAAATGAGGTAGGATAAGGGAGGTAAGGAAATAGGCCATGGTGGCGAAGTAATTACAATTTAGCAATTAAACACTGGAATGGTAGATGTGCAGAAGATGAATGTGCAAGTACAGATACTGGGGTGCAAAGGAGCAAGATAAATAAATAATGGGGATGAGGTAGTTGGATGGGCTATTTACAGATGGGCTATGTACAGGTGCAGTGAACTGTGAGCTGCTCTGACAGCTGGTGCTTAAAGCTAGTGAGGGAGATATGAGTCTCCAGCTTTATGGTGCCACTTGCTTGTTGGTGCCCCTTGTTTCGTGGTGTTGCAGACTCTGGGGCTTTTCAGAACAGGTGTATATATACTGAGATCATGTGACACTTAGATTGCACACAGGTGGACAAATTATGTGACTTCTGGAGGTAATTGGTTACACTGGATCTTGTTTATGGGCTTCATAGCAAAGGGGTTGAAAACATATGCACACACCACTTTTCTGTTTGTAATTATTTCGAATTTTTTGAAACAATTTATTTTTTATTTTTATTTTTTTTCACTTCACCAATTTGGACTATTTTGTGTATATCCATTACATGAAATCCAAATAAAAATCTATTTAAATTACAGGTTGTAATGCAACATAATAGGAAAAACGCCAAGGGGGATGGATACTTTTGCAAGGCACTGTATATAGCTGACCGCCATTGGACCCTGGAGCAGTGGAAACGCTTACTCTGGAGTGATGAATCACTCTTCACCACCTGGCAGTCCGACAGACGAATCCGGGTTTGGCGGATGCCAGAAGAACGCTACCTGCTCTAATGCATAGTGCCAACTGTAAAGTTTGGTGAGGGAGGAATTATGGTCTGGGGCTGTTTTGCATGCTTCGGGCTCGGCCCCATAGTTCCAGTGAAGGGAATTCTTAACGCTACAGCATACAATGATATTCTAGGCAATTCTGTGCTTCCAACTTTGTGGCAACAGTTTGGGGAAGGTCCTTTCCTGTTTCAGCATGACAATGCCCCCATGCACAAAGCGGGGTCTATACAGAAATGGTTTGTCGAGATCGGTGTGGAAGAACTTGACTGGCCTGCACAGAGCCCTGACCTCAAGCCTATCGAACACCTTTGGGATGATTTGGAACGCCGACTGCAAGCCTGGCCTAATCGCCCAACATCTGTGCCCGACCTCACTAATGCTTTGGTGGCTGAATGGAAGCAAGTCCCTGCAGCAATGTTCCAACATCTAGTGGAAAGCCTTCCCAGAAGATTGGAGGATGTTATAGAAGCAAAGGGTTACCAACTCCATGTTAATGCCATGATTTTGGAATGAGATGTTCGACGAGCTGGTGTCCACATACTTTTGGTCATGTAGTGTATTTAATAGTATAGTTTGAGGTGTCTATCTGAAAAAAGATTTGTTGGTGACAAAGGTCAATATTGCTAGTTATAAAAGTTTTATTACACTTTCATTATGCTTGGGCATCATATAAAATCCCTAATAAAAAACTGCAGAATTGGAGCAGTTTAAGTTTCAAAAACAAATCTTTCTATGAACCAATTTCAATAATTAGATAAGATGAGTTTCAAACAGTTTTGGCATCAGCACTTCAAGTTGAAACAAACTCCAGAGAACACCTGATGACTAATTTACTGTAGAATACTGACACCTTGCATTTCAATTTGTTGCGCAAGGCCATTTTATTGAGTGAGATTGTATCCATCTGCGTTTATCTTAAGATTTGGCACAAATAACTTTGTATCAAAGGGTGCGAAGATACTTTGACAAATGGAATTATGTCACATTTTCACATTAGAGTGAGTTCCTCACGAAACCAGGACAAAAAGAGACCAAGATTTTTTTCACAAGATTTAATCCATAGAATGGTCTTTTGGAGGAAGGATTGTTGACATATATTTGACATTTGTATTTAAAAGCACAATTGAGAAATAATTAATCAAAGTTAGCATATTTATGACATTTTGGTGTCCTGCTACTTTGAGTTATGATCCAATGTGTAAGCATTACAAACAGTGAGCGTGAAATTGGATTCAAAATGCCCTCACCTGGTGATTTGCAGAATGTGCAATAAAAATAATTCAAATCAATAAAAATTTGATTGGTCACATACACATGGTTAGCAGCTGGTAATGCGAGTGTAGCGAAATGCTTGTGCTTCTAGTTCCGACAGTTCAGTAATATCTAACAAGTAATCTAAGAATTCCCCAACAACTACCTAATACGCACAAATCTAAAGGGGTGAATGAGAATATGTACATTTAAATACATGGATACGCGATGGCCGAGCAGCCTAGGCAAGGTGTAATAGATGGTATAAAATGCAGTATATGATATGAGTAATGTAAGATATGCAAACATGATTAAAGTGGCATTATTTAAAGTGGCATTGTTTAAAGTGACTGGTGATCCATTTATTAAAGTGGGCAGCAGCCTCTCTGAGTTAGTGATTGCTGTTTAGCAGTCTGATGGCCTTGAGATAGAAGCTGTTTTTCAGTCTCTCGGTCCCAGCTTTGATGCACCTGTACTGACCTCGCCTTCTGGATGGTAGAGGTGTGAACAGGCAGTGGCTCGGTTGGTTGTTGTCCTTGATGATCTTTTTGGCCTTCCTGTGACATCGGGTGCTGTAGGTGTCATGGAGGGCAGGTAGTATGCCCCCAGTGATGCATTGTACAAACCGCACCACCCTCTGGAGAGCATTGTGGTTGAAGGCGATGCAGTAGCCATACCAGGCTGTGATACATCCCGACAGGATGCTCTCGATTGTGCATCTGTAAAAGTTTGTCAGGGTTTTGGGTGACAAGCTAAATTTCTTCAGCCTCCTGAGGTTGAAGAGGCGCTATTGCGCCTTCTTCACCACACTGTCTGTGTGGGTGGGCAATTTCAGTTTGTGTGTTATGTGTACACCGAGGACCTTAACATTTTCCACCTTCTCCACTGCTGTCCCCTCGATGTGGATAGGGGGGTGCTCCCTCTGCTGTTTCCTGAAGTCCACGATCATCTCCTTTGTTTTGTTGACGTTGAGTGAGAGGTTGTTTTCCTGACACCACACTCCGAGGGCCCTCACCTCCTCCCTGTAGGCTGTCTCGTCGTTGTTGGTAATCAAGCCCACTACTGTTGTGTCGTCTGCAAACTTGATGATTGAGTTGTAGGCATGCATGGCCATGCAGTCATGGGTGAACAGGGACTACAGGAGGGGCTGAGCACGCACCCTTGTGGGGCCCCAGTGTTGAGGGTCAGCGAAGTGGAGATGTTTCCTACCTTCACCACCTGGGGGCGGCCCATCAGAACGTCAAGGACCCAATTGCACAGGGCAGGGTTGAGACCCAGGGCCTCCAGCTTTATGATGAGCTTGGAGGGTACTATGGTGTTGAATGCTGAGCTGTAGTCAAGGATCAGCATTCATACATAGGTATTCCTCTTGTCCAGATGGGATAGGGCAGTGTGCAGTGTGATGGCGATTGCATCGTCTGTGGACCTGTTGGAGTGGTATGCAAACTGAAATGGGTCTTGCGTGGCAGGTAAGGTGGAGGTGATATGATCCTTGACTAGTCTCTCAAAGCACTTCATAATGACAGAAGTGCTACGGGGCGGTAGTCATTTAGTTCAGTTATCTTTGCCATCTTGGGTACAGGAACTTGAAGCATGTGGGGACAGCAGACTGGGATAGAGAGCGATTGAATATATCCGTAAACACACCAGCCAGCTAGTCTGCATATGCGCTGAGGACGTGACTAGGGATGCCGTCTGGGCCAGCAGCGTTGTGAGGGTTAACACGTTTAAATGTTTCACTCACGTCGGCCACGGAATAGGATAGGGGGCGCACTCCTTGTTAGCGGGCACTGTATTATCCTCAAAGCGGGGAAAGAAGGTGTTTAGTTTGTCTGGAAGCGTGACGTCGGTGTCCGGGACGTGGCTGGTTTTCTTTTTGTAGTCCGTGATTTCCTGTAGACTCTGCCACATACGTCTTGTGTCTGAGCCATTGCATTGCGACTACACTTTGTCCCTGTACCAGCATTTCGCTTGTTTGATTTCTTGCAGAGGGAATAACTACACTGTTTATGTTCAGCCATATTCCCAGACCTCTTTCCATGGTTAAATGCGGTGGTTCGCGCTTTCAGTTTTACACGAATGCCACCATCCATCTACGGTTTCTGGTTAGGGTAGGTTTTCATAGTCACAGTGGGTACAACATCTCCAATGCACTCCCTTACTCACTCACCAAGTCAGCGTATAGATGTGATTGTTGACATTGTCTACAACAGGGTTCCCCAACTGGCATTATGGTGATTTTATTTGGCCCCCCAAGTTTTCGGAGAAAATAATAATATGTATTTTAATAATAATAATATGTATTTTTATTGTTGGGCATAAAATACTATAAAAACACCAGCAAATCAGCTCCAAGTCATTTTTATTTTGGAAATCTGTTCCAAACTATTCCCACGCATAATAGAGAGATACAGTACCAATCAAAAGTCTGGACACACCTACTCATTCAAGGGATTTTCTTCATTTTTACTATTTTCTACATTGTAAAATAATAGTGAAGACATCACAACTATGAAATAACACATATGGAATCATGTAGTAACCAAAAAAGTGTTAAACAAATAAAAATATATTTTATATTTTTGATTCTTCAAAGTAGCCACCCTTTGCCTTGATGACAGCTTTGCACACTCTTGTATGTAAAGTGGTAGGCAACAAAGAAAGAGTGAGATATAACTAACTAACCTACTTAACCATTACTTTGCCATGTTCACAGACTGTTTATTCTACTATTTTCAAACTGAGAGGACTGTGTTTTTAATCAGCTCTCCCATCTCCCATCTCTCTATTAGTGGAGGGGACGTGACTGTGGAACTCCTTTCTGCAAGGATCAGAGACTCACATTAAATGAAGACATCTCGCTCTGTTCCTCTTCCCCTAACTTTGCACATCTATCACTCCAGTGTTTATTTGCTAAATTGTAATTGTTTCGCGACTATGGCCTATTTATTGCCTTTCCTCCCTTATCTTACCTCATTTGCACACACTGTATATAGACTTTATTTCTATCGTGTTATTGACTGTATGTTTGTTTATTCCATGTGTAACTCTGAGGTGTTGTTTGTGTCGCACTGCTTTGCTTTATCTTGGCCAGGTCGCAGTTGTAAATGAGAACTTGTTCTCAACTAGCCTACCTGGTTAAATACAGGTGAAATAAATAAAAAAACTTTGCATGCACAAGATTTTCAGGGTCATGACTCAATTAACCATCATCCTCCCTCCAGAGTTGGCATGTCCTTTATGCTTTCAGTTAACACAGGGAAGTTCTTAATTCCCCATTCTCCAATTACCTTGTGTATCAGAGATACCTCTGCTGACTAGTTTGTGTGAACATGTTCCTATAGGGGTTCATTACACAGACTTCATAATGTTAACTGCCCAATCACACACCATTGTCCTTCCTCCAATAGTCTCTAGTTTCAAATTTCACCTTTCATTAGTCGTATCAACATGATACACATGGTATACAACATCCAACGCAATGCTTACTTACAGGTTCCTTCTCAACAATGCAACAACAATAAGAAATAAGAAAAGATAAGAATACAAACATAATGTAAATGGCTCAGTAGAATAAATATAAAACAGGAAGGCACAATTTATAGTCCAATATTTACACGTGTTTTTGGGAAGGGGGGTTTGGGGGGCAAGTGTTTTTATTGTGCAGTATTTAACAATGCTGATAAGTCTGGTAGCAGCAGTTGTTGTGCGTGTGTGTGTATGAGTGTGTGGATGATTGTATATCTGTATGGGTGTGGGTGTGAGTGAGTGCATGTGTGCTAAGGTGCAGAGAGTCAGTGCAGGTGGTCAGTCCAGTGCAAGTGTTCAGCAGTCTGATGGCTTGTAGGTAGAAACCATCTCTGAGCCTATTGGTATCATACCTCATGCTCCGATACTGTCTGCCTTATGGCTGCATCCCGCTACCGGGATCGATATGACAGCAGCCAGTGAAAGTGCAGGGCGCCAAATTCAAACAACAGAAATCTCATAATTAAAATTCCTCAAACATACATGTGTATTGTATCATTTTAAAGGTAATCTTGTTGTTAATCCCACCAAAGTGTCCGATTTCAAATATACTTTTCAGCGAAATCACTACAAACGATTATGTTAGGTCATCACCAAACCACAATAAGCACAGCCATTTTTCCAGCGAAAGATAGCTTTCACAAAAAGCAGAAATAGAGATAAAATTAATCACTAACCTTTGATTATCTTCATCAGATGACACTCATAGGACTTCATGTAACACAATACATGCATGTTTTGTTTGATAAAGTTCATATTTATAACCAAAAATCTGAGTTTACATTGGCGCGTTACATTCACTAGTTCCAAAAACATCAAGTGATTTTGCATAGCCACATCGTTTCAACAGAAATACTCATCATAAATGTAGATGATAATACAAGTTATACACATGGAATTATAGATATACCTCTCCTTAATGCAACCGCTGTGTCAGATTTCAAAAAAACTTTACGGAAAAAGCAAATCATTCAATAATCTGAGACGGAGCTCAGAACAATAGCCAAATTAGCCGCCATGTTGGAGTCAACAGAATCCAGAAAATACATGATAAATGTTTCCTTACCTTTGTTGAACTTCATCAGAATGCAGTCCTAGGAATCCCAGGTCCACAATAAATGCTTGATTTGTTCGATAATGTCCGTTATTTATGTCCAATTAGCTACTTTGGTTAGCGCGTTAGCGGTAAACAATTCCAAAGTCACAAAGTGCATCCACTATAACGTGACGAAATGTCCAAAAGTTCCGTAACAGTCAGTAGAAACATGTCAAACGATGTACTGAATCAATCTTTAGAATGTTGTTAATATACATCTTGAATAACGTTCCAACCGGAGAATTAGATTGACTTCAGAAGAGCGGTGGAACGGAGGTCCTCCTCATGTGAAGGCGCGTGTTCAATGCGTGGTCACCTCATGGCAGTGATTACTAATTCCTGTCTTCTTTGGCCCCCCTTCGCATTAGAGTCATCAGACAAAGTTCTATTGAATGTTGACATCTAGTGGAAGTCGTAGGAAGTGAAAACTCATCAATATCTCACTGTAATTTCAATGAGAGCTTGGTTGAAAATCTGCCACCTCAGAAACAATTTTAAACAGGAAGTGGAACTTCTCAGGTTTTTGCCTGCCATAATAGTTCTGTTATACTCACAGACATAATTCAAACAGTTTTAGAAATTTCAGAGTGTTTTATATTCAATACGAATAATAATATGCTTATATTAGCTACTGGGACTGAGGAGCAGGCAGTTTACTATGGGCACCTCTGTGCACCTTTCATCCAAGCTACTCAATACTGCCCCTGCAGCCATAAGAAGTTAACGGTAAGGGAGTGAACGGCTCATGGCTGGGGTGTGTGGGGTCCTTGATGATCCTGAGGGCCATCCTCAGGCACCATTTTGAGTAGATGTTCTGAATGGGTGGGAGCACGGTCCCAGTGTTGTACTGGGCCATCATCACCTCCCGCTGGAGAGCCTTGAGGTCGCAGATGGAGCAATTCCCATACCAGGCCGTGATGCAACTGGTCAGGACTCTCTCGATGGTGCAGAGGTAGTATTTGGAGAGGACCCGGGGTGTCTTTAGCTGCCTTAGGAAGTAGAGATGCTGTTGCGCCCTTTTGACAAGAGTGTTAGTGTTGTTGGTCCATGTCAAGTCCTCAGTGATGTGGACACCGAGGAACATGCTGACTCTCTAATGCAGTTTCATTGATGTGGATCGGGGCATGTTCCCTCCTCTGCTTCCTGAAGTCAACAATCAACTCCTTTGTTTTGCTGACGTTGAGGGAGAAGTTGTTGTCCTGGCACCACAATGCCAGTTCACTTACCTTCTCCCTATAGGCTGACCACTGCCGACAGTGTGAGACGATCAAACAAATGTTCAGAGCCCTTTTTTACTATGAGGCTGTGCTCTGTAATAGGCCACCAGGGATAACATAGAATAGTAATGACCTTCTCTGCCCACAGCTGGTGTAACCCTCACAAGGTCTTGGTGTCCTTTCTGATTGGTGCCCACCTGGAAGAACCTGGGGCCTCATTTATAAACTGTGCGTACGTACAAAATATACCACAAAAATGTGCGTGCGTCATTTTTCACGCAAAAGTTAGCATTCATACAAATTTTGCTTGACAAGAGAATGTGCTCATCTCTCCGCAAACCTTAGACCATGCGGACACACATCTGCTAGTGGTTGAAATATTGTATTGCAAGCTGACAAGTAAGTGTTTTGTGCAAATGGGGGATATGATGAAAAGCAATTTCATAAAAAATGATTTATTTTTATAATCTAAAATAATTAGACATAAGAATCTTATAATTAGACATACAGTACCAGTCAAAAAATGTGGACATACCTACTCATTCAATGGTTTTTCTTTATTTTTACTATTTTCTACATTGTAGAACAATACATTTTATATTTGAGATTCTTCAAAGTAACCAACCTTTGCCTTGATGACAGCTTTGCAGACTCTTGTCATTCTCTCAACCAGTTTCATGAGGTAGTCACCTGGAATGCTTTTCAATTAGCAGCTGTGCCTTGTTAATTTGTGCAATTGCTGTCCTTAAGGTGTTTGAACTAATCAATTGTGTTGTGACAAGGTAGGGGTGGTATACAGAAGATAACCCTATTTTTTTAAAGACCAAGTCCATAATATGGCAAGAACAACTCAAATAAGCAAAGAGAAAAGACCGTCCATCATTATTTTAAGACAGTGAAGGTCAGTCAATCCAGAAACTTTCAATAACTTTCTTCAAGTGAAGTCGCAAAAACCATCAAGCCCTATGATGAAACTGGCTCTCATGAGGACCACAACAGGAAAGTAAAATCCAGAGTTAACTCTGATGCAGAGGATAAGTTCATTGGAGTCACCCGCCTTAGAAATTGCAGTCCAAATAAATGCTTCACAGAGTACAAGTAACAGACACATCTCAACATCAACTGTTCAGAGGAGACTGTGAATCAGGCCTTCATGGTCTAATTGCTGCAACAAAAAAACACTACTAAAGGACACCAATAAGAAGAAGAGACTTGCTTGGGCCAAGAAACACGAGCAATGGACATTAGACCTGTGGAAATCTGTCCTTTGGTCTGATGAGTCCAAATTTGAGATTTTTGGTTCCAACCTCTGTGTCTTTGTGAGACGTAGAGTAGGTGAACGGATGATCTCTGCATGTGTGGTTCCCAAAGTGAAGCATGGAGGAGGAGGTGTGATGTGCGGGGGTGCTTTGCTTGTAACACTGTAGGGGATTTATTTAGAATTCAAGGCACACTTAACCAGCATGCCTACCACAGCATTCTGCAGCAATACGCCATCCCATCTGGTTTGCGCTTAGTGGGACCTCCAGGCTGTGTAAGGGCTATTTGACCAAGAAGGAGAGTGATGGAGTGCTGCATCAGATGACCTGACCTCCGCAATCACCGTACCTCAACCCAATTGAGATGGTTTGGGATGAGTTGGAACGCAGAGTGAAGGAAAAGCAGCCAACAACTGCTCAGTATATGTGGGAACTCTTTCAAGAATTTTGGAAAAGCATTCCAGGTGAAGCTGGTTGAGAGAATGCCAAGAGTGTGCAAAGGTATCATCAAGGCAAAGGGTGGCTACTTTGAAGAATCTCAAATATAACACTTTGTTGCATCCCAAGTTATTCCATATGTGTTATTTCATAGTGTTGATGTCTTCACTATTATTCTACTATGTAGAAATTAGTAAAAATAAAGAAAACCCCTTTAATGAGAAGGTGTGACCTAGTAGCCTAGTAAATAGATAGGCTAAATATATTTCAAGTTTTGCAATATCATAAGCAGCACGGTTTATAATACCGGTATACAGTCGAATTTAACAGCTGATCTATTACATAGAAGTAGGCATATGTATCAAGTTTCAAGTTTGTATTGTCATGTGCACAAGTACAGTGAACTGTAAGTGCTGTTATTGTGAAGTGGAAACGTCTAGAAGCAACAACATCTCAGCCAACATCTCAGAAGTGGTTGCAAGCTCACAGAACGGGGCCTCCAAGTGCTGAAGCTCGTAGCGCATAAACGTCTGTCCTCTGTTGCAACACTCACTACCGAGTTCCAAACTGCCTCTGGAAGCAACGACAGCACAGAACTGTTTATCGGAAGCTTCATGAAATGGGTTTCCATGGGCGAGCAGCCGCACACAAGCCTAAGATCACCATGCGCAATGGCTAGATTTGGGTAATGTTTTGCCGCCATTGGACTCTGGAGCAGTGGAAATGCGTTCTCTGGAGTGATGAATCACGCTTCACCATTTGGCAGTTCGACGGACCAATCCGGGTTTGGCAGGTGCCAGGAGAACGCTACTTGCCCGAATGCGTAGTGTCAACTGTAAAGTTTGGTGGAGGAGGAATAATGGTCTGGGGCTGTTTTTCATGGTTCGGGCTAGGCCCCTTAGTTTCAGCAAAGGGAAATCTTAACGCTACAGCATACGATGACATTCTAAATGATTCTGTGCTTCCAACTTTGTGGCAACAGTTTGGGGAAGGCCCTTTCCTGTTTCAGCATGATAATCCCCCCGTGCACAAAGCGAGGTCCATACAGAAAAGTTTTGTTGAGATCGGTGTGGAAAAACATGACTGGCCTGCACAGAGTACTGACCTCAACTCTATCGAACACCTTTGGGATGAATTGTAACGTCAACTGCAAGCCAGGTCTAATCGCCCAACATCAATGCCCAACCTCACCTCCAGAAAGCGAGGTCAGTACAGATGCATCAAAGCTGGGACCGAGAGTCTAAAAAACAGCTTCTATCTCAAGGCCATCAGACTGTTAAATAGCCATCACTAGCACATTAGAGGCTGCTGCCTATATACATAGACTTGAAATCACTGGCCACTTTTTTTTATTTGGATTTTAATGCTCTTGTGGATTAATGGAAGTCTCTGCAGCAATGTACCAACATCTAGTGGAAAGCCTTCCAAGAAGAGTGGAGGCTGTTATAGCAGCAAAGAGGGGACCAACTCCATATTAATGACCTATATTTTGGAATGAGATGTTCGACATGCAGGTGTTCACACACTGTTAGTCATGTAGTGTATTTGACAGTACGGGTAGGCTACAGTATTGCTGTGCGATAGGAGCATTTTCTATTTACTCACATAGCCTTTACCAATGCAGGACATATAAACCTAATGCCAATAGTTCCAAATTATACAGCAGATAAAGGGCGTTATTGTCACCATAAAAGGTGATTGGAGGCGTTTTCCAGGCAGAGTTTTAATGCTGTTCACTCGCGCACAGTTTTACGACAGGTCTGATTTATAATAGGAAACATGCATACAGACTGTATGTATGGTGAGCGCCAAGTTTATTAATCTAAATATTTTTTCCGTGAGCAGACTTTTCAGAAATGGCGCAGAAATATTGTGTAAAATTTACGGAATGGTTACAAATGAGGCACATTTACTTTCCACCTTGCCTCCTATGCAGCCCGCCTCTGCTTTAAGGGACATAGTGATCCATCATCTGTCAAGATCATTTTTTTTACTCATAATTTTTTTGCCAAAGCCAATCAGTTTGTTTACAGCTTAAAATCACTTGCAACACTGAATTCTTATGAAGCCCTATTTGTAACTTGAAGCAGTATACTATGACTGCTGCAACTAATCTGTATGGCAACTAGCAGAATGGACTGAACATGATCCTTTACTATCTATTTACCATAACCTTTACCAGATTTCATACATTTCATTCTGATTGCAATGAAAACTTTTGTCTTCAGCACGTAGTAGAATATTAACACCTGGAAGCTGGATCAACTTTTCTGGGGCTCCTGCCCTCTAAACCAGTACTGATAGGAATGTACTGTGGTGGTGGCATAACGCATGTCAGGAGAGGACTCACATTTAGCTGATCAATGTAAGCTGTTAATGAATCCAATCACAGGGATGTTTAATGAGATCTATGGGGACTTCAGCATTACAGATTGACCTGTCACGCTTTAATGTCTTCATATGGCAGCAGTTACATTAGACTGCTTACTCAGATATGAAATGATGTTATATTTTGCCCCAGAGCAGTAACTGTCTGATATTCAGACCACTAGTTCCACCACTGAGGGACGTCTGTGTGGGTGCTTGTGTGTGTGTGTGTGTCGTTTCTCTGCTACATGGATATTCCAAAGATCTTGACAACAGTTGTATAACAGTGTAGCTGTGTTAATTTACATGCAAATGTAATTCCCGTTACCATTGTCCAGACACCCCATCTCACATCACTGTAGGTTATGTGTGGCCTGTGCTCAGCTGCTCCACTCCATGTGAATGGTCCTGGGTAGGGTCTGTCTATGAAATGTCTGCAGTCAGTCAGTGTTGTTATTGTATTCTGTGAGGTGTGGGTGGAACCTGTTTGCATGATCCGTTTCCTCTGTCTTTATTTAGCTGTCCAGGCAGCTGACTGTGTCTAAAGGAAGGGTTGGCAGTTCACAAGCTCCTAGCCTTCCCTCGGGACTCCCGTTCGGGGGAGTCTGCAGTTACCATAGATACGACAGTCCATGACTAGCAACCTTCCTTTGTATGGCTTAGAGAATAATCACAATTAGAAAGGATTTGTTTAAATTTAAACTAGCCTCTGAAGGGTTTACCGGCAATGCCCATTTTCAGATATTTAGATACCTCGACTTGGTGCAGATGAGATAAGTGGTGAATGGTGATAGGGATAGGATTGTTCAATTTATTATCAAGAATTGACAGAATTGACATAAATATTACTGTCACATTGATTAGATTGGCACCACTCAATCTGCAATAGTTTTTTTCTGGAAAATGTCTTGGGTGCATTGAGCTTGAAGTTCTATCATGGAGTATAACAGATTTGATTTCCCTCTTTAGAGATAAATGTCACGCCCTGACCATAGTTTGCTTTGTATGTTTCTTTTTTGTTTGGTCAGGGTGTGATCTGAGTGGGCATTCTATGTTGTATGTCTAGTTTGTCTATTTCTATGTGTTTGGCCTGATATGGTTCTCAATCAGAGGCAGGTGTTTGTTGTCTCTGATTGGGAGCCATATTTAGGTAGCCTGTTTTGTCATTGTGGGTTGTGGCTGATTGTCTATGTGTAGTGTTTTGTGTCAGCACTATTATTCGATAACTTCACGTTCGTTGTTTGTTATTTTTGTATAGTTCGTTCAGTGTTCTCTTTTCTAAATAAATTCAAGATGAACACTTACCATGCTGCATATTGGTCCTCCGATCCTTCCAACTACTCCTCCTCAGAAGAGGAGGAAGACGAACGTGACAATAAAGTAGAGTCAATATTAAACATCATCTCACAGTTAAAGGGATACTTCCGGATTTTGGCAATGATGTCCTTCATATACTTCCGCAGAGTCAGATGAACTACTGGATACCATTTTTATGATTCTGTGTCCAGTATGAAAGAAGTTAGAGGTAGTTTTGTGAGCCACTGCTAACTGGCAATGACTGGAAGTCTATGGGTATCTGCTAGCATGATAGTCAAATCAAATTGTATTTGTCACATGCTTTGTAAACAAGCAGTGAAATGCTTATGGGCCCTTCCCAACAATGCAAAGAAAAATACAATTGAGAATGAATAGAAAAGTAATTAGATGTTATAATAAAAGTAATAATAAATACACAATGAGTAAGGATAACTTGGCTATATACATGGGATACCATTACCGAGTCAATATGCAGGTGTACGAGGTAATTGAGGTAGATATATACATATAACTAGGAATAGAGTGACAAGGCAAAAGGATAGATCGTAAACAGTTGCAGCAGCGTATGTGATGAGTCAAAAAAGTTAGTGCAAAAAGGATAAAATCGATTTTAGCAGTCTTATGGCTTGGGTGTAGAAGCTGTTCAGGGTCCTGTTTGTTCCAGACTTGGTGATCGGTATCGCTTGCCGTGCGGTAGCAGAGAGAACAGTCTATGACTTGGGTGGCTGGAGTCTTTGACCATTTTTAGGGCCTTCCTCTGACACCGCCTGGCATAGAGGTCCTGGATGGCAGGGAGCTCGGACCCAGTGATGTACTGGGATGTACACACTACCCTCTATAGTGCCTTGCGGTCGGATACGAAGCAGTTGCCATACCAAGCGGTGATGCAGCCAGTCAAGATGCACTCAATGGTACAGCTGTAGAACTTCTTAGGGATCTGAGGGCCCATGCCAAATCTTTTCAGCCTCCTGAGGCGTTGTCGTGCCCTGGTGTGTTTGGACCATGATAGATCCTTAAGGATGTGGACACCGAGGAACTTGAAACTCTCGACCTGCTCATCTACAGCCCATATTTGCATTTGAGGTTTGGTCCAAAAAAAGTTTGAGGTTTGAGCATAAAAGACACATTTTTATATAAGGAACTGGCAACTTGTAAACATTGAAATTAGGGTAGAACTTCAACTTAAATACATTGACTTAACCTGAGTAACAGGTTCTTACGTCAAACTAATTTCATCATAATCATCAAAACTCTGTATACGTTGAAATTGCTGATAATTTTACATAGAAACAAACAATATTTTTCATCCCATATTCAGTATATGTTGGTTGGGTGGTTGTAAATATGTTTCATTTTATATTTGATTACAAATATTTGATTTGACCTTGTTTCAATGTTGATGTTATGTTTGAATCAATGTCATTGTTTCAACGTCATGCCATCAACCTAAATAAAGAGGTACTGTATATTGAAAATAAAATGTGAAGCCACAGTCCAAAGATTGACTCCTACTGGTATATGAGTGTTCATGCAGTTCAGTAAGAAGGAATCCACCATCCAGATGCCTACCTCTGTGTACCCTGTTTAGCTTTGGAAACAAGCTGTGTACGTTTCAGCTGAGCGGGTTTCAGCTGAGGTATCATGTCAACACATTTAGACATTGATCAGCTTCCTCATTTGCGAAAACCACCTAATAACATTCAATAACATTGAATAGTTGAGAGTAACTAGTAATCATTTTTCTTACACAAGCTGTATGTGAAAGTCAATTGTTCTCTCCAATAACCGTGATCCAAATTCCATGACCGTCACAGCCCTACCTGTGTTTATTTTCTATTATGCCTGCTACAAGAAGTTGGTCATTATTAGTGGATGTGAACTTTGCTTGGTTCTGGCTACATTTTTTATGAAAAAGGGCATTTTCATAGAAAGACTTGAAAGCCAGATCAATGATTATTGCAAGCATGTTAAACTATTTTGATAAAATAATTAAATTATTAGTGGGTCTTATGGTTGTGGAAGGCTTATATTTAGCCCTGAATTCATTCGATTATTGCTGACTGTTTGAAATGCAGTGTATTGAGCTTTAATTTGCAACACCGCTTATTTAGAGAAAACATTTTTTTATCGAGATATATATCGTGAATCGCCCATAAATTTGAAAGAAATCTAGATATGATCTTTAGGCCATAACGCCCAGCCCTACGTAGAGCCCTCTGGCAGCATTATGGAAAGTCACCCTTCCATCACATTTTTGCCCTTGATGCAATATAGAACATATTATTTTATGCAGCAATGTGCCTTGAGCACGAGGGGAGAACGGTGCTTGTTGTTCACCTTGTGGGCTAATAGCCTACCTATAGCTATCAAAGTGCTAGCCTGGGGGGGGGGGTTCTTTCAGTCTGGAAAACTTCTTTCGACTGTGATACCATTCGGTGTAGCTGGTCGGTTCTAGTTAACAGAAAAGGAGTGAACTAAAAGTGTGTTGAAAAGAGAGGTAAATTAGCAATTCCACTGAGATTCTATCCCCTTCCTCTTTTTGTCCTGTTGTCGCATAGAGATGTACAAAGTTTGCGAAGTTGAATCAGTCTCAATGGCACTGCCCATGCGCTCACAGACTGCCCATGCGCTCACAGACTGCCCATGCGCTCACAGACTGCCCATGCGCTCACAGACGCGATAATGGGATAAACACAATGATGCGATCCCTATACATGTCTATGCGACAACGGGACAGAATAAGGAAGTAAACTTTGATTAAGGGGCAGTGCAGTCAAAACTAGATTTTCCTGTTTTTTTTCTATGATATTTCCACTATATGACATCAAAATAACACTGAAATTGTGAAAATTACGATAATGCCCTTTTAGTGTAAAACAGTGGTATTAAAAGTCTGGGTCACGACCCCTAGTTTGGTTGAGGGGGAACTGCAATAGGGTCATACATATACAGTACCAGTCAAAAGTTTGGACACACCTACCCATTCTAGGGTTTTATTTGATTTTTACTATTTTCTACATTGTAGAATAATAGTGAAGACATCAAATCTATGAAATAACACATATGGAATCATGTAGTAACCCAAAAAGTGTTAAACAAATAAAAATATATTTTATATTTTTGATTCTTCAAAGTAGCCACCCTTTGCCTTGATGACAGCTTTGCACAGTCTTGGCATTCTCTCAACTAGCTCGGGTGATTGTGGAGGCCAAGTCATCAGATGCAGCACTCCTTCACTCTCCTTTTTGGTCAAATAACCCTTACACAGCCTGGAGGGGAATTGGGTCATTGTCCTGTTGAAAAACAAATGATAGTCCCACAAAGCACAAAATCACAGACAGTGTCACCAGCAAAGCACCCCCACACCATCACACCTCTAACTCCATGCTTCACGGTGGGAACCACATATGCAGAGATCATCCGTTCACCTACTCTGCGTCTCACAAAGACACAGAGGTTGGAACCAAAAATCTCAAATTTGGACTCATCAGACAAAAGGACAGATTTCCACCGGTCTAGTGTCCATTGCTCGTGTTTCTTGGCCAAAGCAAGTCTCCTTTAGTAGTGTTTTTTTTGCAGCGATTCGACCATGAAGGCCTTTGTCACGCAATCTCCTCTGAACAGTTGATGTTGAGATGTGTCTCTTACTTGAACTCTGTGAAGCATTTATTTGGGCTGCAATCTGAGGTGCAGTTAACTCTAATGAACATATCCTCTGCAGCACCTCATGAGAGCCATTTTCATCATTGCTCTTGATGGTTTTTGCGACTGCACTTGAAAAAACTTTCAAAGTTCTTGAAATTTTCCAGATTGACTGACCTTTATATCTTAAAGTAATGATGGACTGTCGTTTCTCTTTGCTTATTTGAGTTGTTCTTGCCATAATATGGACTTGGTCTTTTACCAAATAGGGCTATCTTCTGTATACCACCCCTATCTTGCCACAACACAACTGATTGTTTCAAACGCATTAAGAATAAAGGAAATTCCACAAATTAACTTTTAACAATGCACACCTGTTAATTGAAATTCATTCCAGGTAACTAACCCATGAAGCTGGTTGAGAGAATGCCAAGAGTGTGGAAAGCTGTCAAGGCAAACGGTGGCTACTTTGAAGAATCTCAAATATAAAATATACTTTATATAACACTTTTTTGGTTACTACATGATTCCATATGTGTTATTTCATAGTTTGGATGTCTTTACTATTATTCTATAATGTAGAACATTTAAAAAAATAAAGAAAAACCCTTGAATGAGTAGGTCTGTCCTAACTTTTGACTGGTACTATATATAGACACACCCTATGTGTTTGAACTTTTACTGAACTTGTCTGATGCTTTAAGTACGCTCTTTGATTAAATAATGAAGACACACTAATGACTCGAGGGAGCCAGAGATCAATATAGCCTAACCAGAAGAAAAAAAACTGTTTCCGAGCCTCCTCACGCTGCTGCTGGCCTTTGCAGATTCTGCCATTATGCTCCTGAAGTAACCCGGTAATATGCTACATCAGCGGTCGGCAACCATTTCTATTTGGAGTGCCAATTTATCTTACCATTTCTACCAATCTGCGTGCCAGTTATGATTTTCATATGCACATTTTCATGGAACAGTTTCACTTCATTTAGAATAATATTTGTATCTCAAAATCATTGTGTGTGGTTAATCTACATTCAGTCTAAATCTTTATAAAATTATGCAAATCTAAAAGTAATCTGTATTGCCTTTGCAAGCTATGTAATAATAACCTACATAAATCCTACAAAAAAACATTGCAGCCTACAGGTAGAAAATATCCTGATAAAAATAAATATCCTTTAAATCACATTGGCTACGCATGGCCTGTCTGCAACGATCTTGAAACATTGTATCAACTATCAACTGAGTCACCCCAAAACTTTACCAAGCAAACTTCAAACATTGTATAAAATAATCTGGGCCCTCAGTTTCCTGTGCCAGTGAGCTCGAGACAGACACAGGTGTAGGCTATTTGTGGAAGGGATAAGAAGTAATCAGGTATTTTATGACATTTCCACTGGATCAGAGCGTTAAATTTTTTTGTTTCATGCCAAGTGGTTATCGAAAGAGAGAGAGCTGAAAATGTTGTTCAAATACTTTGAGGAACTATTGTCATTCTCAATTGATTCTAAAAACAGACTTTGTTTACTTGCTGTTTGAGGTGAAGAAAGAATACTTTGAGGAGCTCCACAGCTCATTAGTGGTGGTGAGTTAAGACAATCAGATATACTATCAGACATCCCAAATGGGCACATTCATAGGCCTACAATTGCACGCAGGCCAGGTAGACTAGTCCTACTTCTATATGCGTAATCAGGTGTGCATCCTTACGCAACATAGACAGGAGCGTTTAACACAAAAGATGATGAATAAACGGACAAAACTCGTAAATGGAATGAAATTAACAAAAACTTGTTTCTCACAAGTGTAGTATAGGTTGTGAGTTCTACAAAACACATGTCCACTCTGACAATGAGAACGGTCAATTACTGTAATAAAAATATATTTAATGTATTAACAGAAATTACCATAACCAAACAAACATTGCAGATTAGAAATTATGTGAATTAATAGGTAAATGTCGGCTACTACTGGTGATGTATCTAATGGGGAATTGATAGACACAGTAAACAATGCACACAATGAAGTTATGAAACAATAAAGACTCACAAAATGGTGGGAGAGAGTGCATTCTGGAGAGAGACGTGCCTTATTCATCTGAGCCACAATCCCCATATTCTTGGACCGTGGCCTCCTCAATGGATTAGTTCACTAAAACAGGCACAAATCACACAGGTGTCTCGTGTGCCATGAAAGAAAAAAAGTTTTCTATATTGCACTGTCAAAATGTACCGGTCTTCAAGGGTTTGCTGGTTTCATCGTTTGAGGCAAAAAATAATACCTAAAGTTAGTGAGCTAGCTAGCTAACGATAGCAAACTTTTGGCTAGCTCTAATGGTAGGTACATCAACTGGTGAAAACTAGCCAAGTTAATTTACTTCTGTTGAAACGGGACAAAAAGGCTATAAAACATTTCCATACACACAACAGCACACTCTAATATACTTGTCCTCTTGCTCAGTTGTGCACCGGGGCCTCCCACTCCTCTTTCTATTCTGGTTAGGGCCAGTTTGCGCTGTCCTGTGAAGGGAGTAGTACAAAGCGTTGTACAAGATCTTCAGTTTCTTGGCAATTTCTCGCATGGAATAGCCTTCTTTTCTCAGAACAAGAATAGATTGACGAGTTTCAGAAGAAAGTCTTTGTTTCTGGCCATTTTGAGCCTGTAATCAAACCCACAAATGCTGATGCTCCAGATACTGAACTAGTCTAAAGAAGGCCAG
This sequence comes from Salvelinus fontinalis, assembly GCF_029448725.1. Lineage (NCBI taxonomy): Eukaryota > Metazoa > Chordata > Actinopteri > Salmoniformes > Salmonidae > Salvelinus > Salvelinus fontinalis. The sequence continues at coordinate 38,176,623 of NC_074677.1, forward strand.
TTTTATTGCTTCTTTAATCAGAACAACAGTTTTCAGCTGTGCTAACATAATTGCAAAAGGGTTTTCTAATGATCAATTAGCCTTTTAAATGATAAACTTGGATTAGCTAACACAACGTGCCATTGGAACACAGGACTGATGGTTGCTGATAATGGGCCTATGTACGCCTATGTAGATATTCCATAAAAAAATCTGCCGTTTCCAGCTACAATAGTCATTTACAACATTAATGTCTACACTGTATTTCTGATCAATTTGGTGTTATTTTAATGGACCAAAAATGTGCTTTTCTTTCAAAAACAAGGACATTTCAAAGCGACCCCAAACTTTTGAATGGTACTGTATGTGAACAGACATTTTCAGTGAGGAAATATAGAAAGTCAAGGCACAGATTGTCTCTTACTGTCTCTCACCTCTCAGCAATCCTGTGCATAGCGACGTCAGAAACTATACCTGACTTCACTGCTCTAGTCAATGCCCATCAGAGACTTCACTCCTCACACTGATTGAGTAGTTTAAATGTAATGTTGAGCTCTCTCTCTTTCTTGTGCGTACCCGTTAACAAGAGTTCTGTCCGTGGTGCTGACCGTGGTGCTGAATGCACAGTGTACTTTCTCCTCCGTGTAGTTCATTGCATGTTTAACAATGAAAATACCTACCAAAAGGAGAACATGGATATGGTTTATTTCTGTGCATGTTAAAAAAGTAAAATAAGTAGCATATCTGAATGTGATTTACAGTAGATATATCTGTCAACACAGTCATACACATGATGTATAATCCTATAATATGATTCTGGCCCGCGATGGCAAAAATATGTTCTAATGTGGCCCTCCATGGAAAATAATTGCCCAGGCCTTCTCTAAAGTCTAGATGATCCTATCCGCCAATCAGTGCTGTGTATGTATATATATTAACATTTGTATCAACACAATAATTTTCTTTTTTAAAAGACAGATACATACATTGACATTCATTGTATTGTTGAATGGGATGGCAAATTTAGAGGACAAAACAAAACTTAACTCACACATACAAAAATGATAAATACAAAAATCCTATTAGGTGGTACATATTATATGAAGACAGCATATAGTCATTACAATGTCACGTTCATGTGTAGAGATGGACCAAGGCGCAGCGAATGTAGAGTTCCACATAATTTATTATAAAGTGAAACTTAGCAAAACAAACAATAAACAATAAACAAACAACAAACCATGACTACAGAGGTGCAACGTGCACTACTCAAAACAATATCCCATAAAACACAGGTGGAAAAAATGCTACTTAAGTATGATCCCCAATTAGAGACAATGATAGCCAGCTGCCTCTAATTGGGAATTATACTAAAATACCAACATAGAAAAAACAAACTAGAACCCCACATAGAAAATATAAACTAGACTAAACCCCTAGTCACGCCTTGACCTACTCTACCATAGAAAATAAAGGCTTTCTATGGTCAGGACGTGACATACAAGCAGTGTAGTTAAACCAAATGTAAATATTGAGTGGAGTACAGCACAGAGTAGCAGCAGTTCATCAACCCAGTTATGAAGCTGGACTAGACCATTTATCCTGTATAGGCTGCCATATTTCGTAAAACATTGGACTTCTATTGGAGGTATTGTATCGAATCTTTTCCATATGTATTACATTCCCTAAATCCTATAACCACATTTCAAAGGTAGGTACAGTCTCCAATTTCCAAAATTGCAATATGAGTCTTTTGGCTAATAGAGTACAAAGAGAGACAGCCTTCCCTTCCTGGTTATTCCCATCAACTGTACCAAACAGAGCGATCAATGGGTCTGGGGCTATAATTCTATCAAAGGCTTTAGATAAGTAATCAAAAATGACAGCCCAGTAAGCATGTAACTTAGGACATGTCCAAAACATGTGGGTCAAAGTCCCCTCCTCCTGCTTGCACCTCTCACACAGTGGTGAGGTGTCTGGGAATATTTTATGCAGGTTACATTACCTTTGAGTAATGTAACCTGTGTATCACCTTAAACTGAACAAGGTTGTGTCTGGCATTCACTGAACGGTGGTTTATATTCCTGAGAGCTTCTACTGAGGCCTCATCTGAGATTTCTGAACCAAGTTCCTGCTCCCAAGCCATTTTAATAGTGCCTGCGGATACCTCTATGTGGGCCTGTAGCACATCATACAGGTTAGAGACTGACCCTTTTGAATGGGGTTTGACAAGGATCAGGCTATCTAATGTAGGATTATATTGTTTAATGCCATACTGTGGGATATGTGTCCTTAAGAAATTCCTGATTTGGAGGTATCTAAAAAAAAATGTTGTTGGCATGGCTGCAAGCCCGATGTTGGTACACTTATGACAACAGCCAGCTCAAGTGCAGGGCGCGAAATTCAAAATATATTTTTTAGAAATATTTAACTTTCACACATTAACAAGTCCAATACAGCAAATGAAAGATAAACATCTTGTGAATCCAGCCAACATGTCCGATTTTTAAAATGTTTTACAGCGAAAACACCACGTATATTTATGTTAGCTCACCACCAAATACAAAAAAGCACAGACATTTTTCACAGCACAGGTAGCTTGCACAAAACCAACCAAACTAACCAAGAACCAACCAAACTAACCAAGAAACAACTTCATCAGATGACAGTCTTATAACATGTTATACAATAAATCTATGTTTTGTTCGAAAAATTTGCATATTGGAGGTATAAATCAGTTTTACATTGCAGCTACCATCACAGCTACCGTCACAAATAGCACCGAAGCAGCCAGAGTAATTACAGACACCAACGTGAAATACCTAAATACTCATCATAAAACATTTCTGAAAAATACATGGTGTACAGCAAATGAAAGACAAACATTTTGTGAATCCAGCCAATATTTCCGATTTTTTAAGTGTTTTACAGCGAAAACACAATATAGCGTTATATTAGCTTACTACAATAGCCAACCGCACAACAGCATTGATTCAAGGCAAACGGTAGCGATAGCGACAAAACCAGAAAAATATATTAATTATTTCACTAACCTTCATAAACTTCATCAGATGACAGTCCTATAACATTATATTACACAATACATATATGGTTTGTTCGAAAATGTGCATATTTAGAGCTGATATCCGTGGTTATACATTGTTCTAACGTAGCATCTTTTTCCCAGAATGTCCGGGTATATTTATGACACTCACCTATTCTGACCAAATAACTATTCATAAACTTTACTAAAAAATACATGTTGTATAGGAAATGATAGATACACTAGTTCTTAATGCAATCGCCGTGTTAGAATTCTAAAAATAACTTCAGTACGACATCCAGCTTACGTTATAGCGAGAGAGCGCACAAAATCTGGGCGCAAACTAATAGTAAACATGTTCGACAGATATATGAAATAACATCATAAATGGGTCCTACTTTTGATGATCTTCCATCAGAATGTTGTACAAGGGGTCCTTTGTCGGGAACAATCGTTGTTTGGTTTTAGAATGGCATTTTTCCCTCTTGAATTAGCAAGCACACTAGCCAAGTGCCGTGAAGCTCTCCTTCGTGAACAAACGCAAAGAACGCAACACGCCTAACTTCCCGAAAAAAATTCAATAATATGATACAACTATATTGAAAAAACATACTTTACGATGATATTGTCACATTTATCAAATAAAATCAAAGCCGGAGATAGTAGCCGTCTATAACGACAGCTTTTCAGAAGGCAATCCCCGGTTCCTTCTCGCGCCTTCCTGAAAACAGGAAATTGGTGTCACGTCATGCCAAGAGCTCTTATTCGACCTCAGATCAAGCTATACACTCCATTTCTTCTCTCACTGCCTATTGACATCTAGTGGAAGGCGTATGAAGTGCATGTATACTAATACATATCAAGCAAATTAATAGGGATGCCCTGGAACAGAGCATCGATTTCAGATTTTCCACTTCCTGTTAGGAAGTTTGCTGCAAAATGAGTTCTGTTTTACTCACAGATATAATTCAAACGGTTTTAGAAACTAGAGAGTGTTTTCTATCCAATAGTAATAATAATATGCATATTGTACGAGCAAGAATTGAGTACGAGGCCGTTTGAAATGGGCACCTTTTATCCAACCTACTCAATACTGCCCCTGCAGCCCTAAAAAGTTAAACTTACCCTGTAATTGTTGAAATGAAGCTAAATGACCATCAATGTATAAATTACTGATTGTTGTGAGCCTCTTCTCCCTCCACTGTGAAAACACCATATCATTCAATGCGTGGTGGAATGCATGATTCAGGCAAATTGGGCTGTCAATGTATACAGTGGGTATGTTAAGAAAATACCTAATCTGTTTCCAGATCGTAAGAGTGTGGCAAATGACTGGGTTAGAGTCATAAGTGGCTTTTTTCACATATGATGGACTATTAACAAGTACAGGGAGTGAGGAACGTTGACAGGAGGCTTGCTCAATCAAAAGCCATGAAGGCGAATCATTCTGTCGCATCCCAGGTAAACTTTCCCTCCAGAAAGACAGAATATTCAGATTAGCAGCCCAATAATACCATTTAAAGTGAGGAAGGCCAAAACCCCCCACTAACTTGTACTTAAATAAATGCTTCTTTGAAATTCTGGCTGCCTTCTTAGCCCATAAGAATGGAATTACTATTGAATCCAGTTTCTTAAAATAGCTTTGTGTTATGAAATTGTGTAGACATTGGAAGAGGTAAAGAAACCTGGGTAGGACAACCATTTTAATAGCATTTATACAACCAAGGAGATAGGCAGAGTTTTCCAAAAATCTATATTTTGTTTAAGCTGATCAATTTTCATATCCCAATTTGTTTTCAATAGCTGATGAAGTTCTTGTCACTACTTGTGAACTTGTCCATCACTGTTCTAAATGGGGTAGAGTGCAGAAATTGCATATCCACAGGCCGTGATATCGGCATTAATTCGCTTTTTTGCCAGTTTATCTTGTAGCCCGAGAAGGAGCCACATGTATCTATCAAGTTAAGTAAGGGGGAATATAAGTTTAAGGCTTAGATAAAAATAAAAGAACATCATCTGCATAGTGGGAAATGTTGTGCTGCGTGTCTTTTATTTTAACGGGAGCTATATCGGCCCTTACACTACTGAGAGTAGCAAGGGGGTCCATGGCTATAGCAAAGAGAGCAGGCGAAATAGGGCACCAGACTGAGTATTTCAATGGCAAAAGGAGGCTCAGGGAAATACATGATACAAATATATTGGAGTTATTTTCATGAAATAAACACACACAGTGATTTATTAGACATGCTGTGATGATTTCAAAATACAATTAAAAAGACTGCATGGGGGCTTTAACAAGAACTTCCTACAACAACAGCTGTTTAGTGGACTTGGTGCACCATGCTATTATCAACATGAGGGCTTTTCCCGAAACCTAGCTATCTCCCTGTCTAGCTACATGTTGTTGTGTATGGAAATGTCTGATGAATGCCTATTTTGAAATAATGCTGATACTGCTAAAGCACATTAATTACCAGTTCATTACAAACAATACACGTTGAAGAAAATATCATTTTCCTGGAGGCCTGTAGAAAAGAACAGCACTATTGCAAGCAGACATAAGAGAAAGCAGAAAAACACCCCCTGTCTCTGTGCTCATGCTTCTGCCCATCACTCTGAGTGAGTCATCTATTGGCAACTAACAAACCAACAAGGAAGACACAGGGCAAAACTAATATGTCTCTCTACTCTGGCTGCTGACTGGAAACCTCTCAGTAAGGAACTGTAGTATGCTATGGTCTCTCTACTCTGTCTGCTGACTGGAAACCTCTCAGTAAGGAACTGTAGTATGCTATGGTCTCTCTACTCTGTCTGCTGACTGGAAACCTCTCAGTAAGGAACTGTAGTATGCTATGGTCTCTCTACTCTGTCTGCTGACTGGAAACCTCTCAGTAAGGAACTGTAGTATGCTATGGTCTCTCTACTCTGTCTGCTGACTGGAAACCTCTCAGTAAGGAACTGTAGTATGCTATGGTCTCTCTACTCTGTCTGCTGACTGGAAACCTCTCAGTAAGGAACTGTAGTATGCTATGGTCTCTCTTCTCAGACCGACACACAGATACCTGTGTGTCACATTAATGTGTATCATGTTTTAATATGCCATTGTGCGAAGCACTGCATTATCCTGTAAGACTACTCACCCGAGTCATAGACTGTTCTCTCTGCCACCCCACGGCAAGCGGTACCGGAGCGCCAAGTCTAAGTCCAAAAAGGCCTCTTAACATCTTCTACCCCCAAGCCATAAGACTCCTGAACAGCTAACCAAATGGTTACCCGGACTATTTGCATTGACACCCCCCCCCCCCCCCCCCCGCTATTTTTATTCTACTGTTACGCTCTGTTTATTATCTATGCGTAGTCACTTTACCTCGACTAACCTGTGCCCCCGAACATTGACTGTACCGGTACCCACTATATATACAGTTGAAGTCAGAAGTTTACATACACTTAGTTTGGAGTCATTAAAACTCGTTTTTCAACCACTCCACAAATTTTTTGTTAACTATAGTTTTGGCAAGTCAATTAGGACATCTACTGTGTGCAGGACACAAGTAATTTGTCCAACAATTGTTTACAGACAGATTATTTCACTTATAATTCACTATATCACAATTCCAGCGGGTCAGAAGATTACATACACTAAGTTGACTGTCCCTTTAAACAGCTTGGAAAATTCCAGAAAATGATGTCATGGCTTTAGAAGCTTCTAATAGGCTAATTGACATAATTTGAGTCAATTGGAGGTGTACCTGTGGATGTATTTCAAGGCCTACCTTCAAACTCAGTGCCTCTTTGCTTGACATCATGTGAAAATCTAAAGAAATCAGCCAAGACCTCAGAAAATAAATAGACCTCAACAAGTTTGGTTCATCCTTAGGAGCAATTTCCAAACGCCTGAAGGTACCACGTTCATCTGTACAAACAATAGTACGCAACTATAAACACCATGGGACCACGCAGCCATCATACTGCTCAGCAAAGAGACGCGTTCTGTCTCCTAGAGATGAACGTACTTTGGTGCGAAAAGTGCAAATCAATCCCAGAACAACAGCAAAGGACCTTGTGAAGATGCTGGAGGAAACAGGTACAAAGTATCTATATCCACACTAAAACAAGTCCTATATCAACATAACCAGAAAGGCTTCTCAGCAAGGAAGAAGCCACTGCTCCAAAACCGCCATAAAAAAGCCAGACAACAGTTTGCAACAGCACATGGGGACAAAGATCGTACTTTTTGGAGAAATGTCCTCTGGTCTGATGAAACAAAATAGAACTCTTTCGCCATAATGACCATCGTTATGTAGGAGGGACTGGTGCACTTCACAAAATAGATGGTATCATGAGGCAGGAAAATTATGTGGATATATTGAAGCAACATCTCAAGACATCAGTCAGGAAGTTAAAGCTTGGTCGCAAATGGGTCTTCCAAATGGACAATGACCCCAAGCATACTTCCAAAGTTGTGGCAAAATGGCTTAAGGACAACAAAGTCAAGGTATTTGAGTGGCCATCACAAAGCCCTGACCTCAATCCTATAGAAAATGTGTGGGCTGAACTAAAAAAGTGTGTGCGAGCAAGGAGGCCAACAAACCTGACTCAGTTACACCAACTATGTCAGGAGGAATGGGCCAAAATTCACCCAACTTACTGTGGGAAGCTTGTGGAATGCTACATGAAACGTTTGACCCAAGTTAAACAATTTAAAGGCAATGCTACCAAATACTAATTGAGTGTATGTAAACTTCTGACCCACTGGGAATGTGATGAAAGAAATAAAAGCTGAAATAAATAATTTTCTCTACTATTATTCTGACATTTCACATTCTTAAAATAAAGTGGTGATCCTAACTGACCTAAGAGAGGGCATTTTTACTACGATTAAATGTCAGGAATTGTGAAAAACTGAGTTGAAATTTATTTGGCTAAGGTGTATGTAAACTTCCAACTTCAACTGTAGCCTTGTTACTGTTATTTTATTGTTGCTCTTTAAAACAAATCTTCTATTTTCTTATTTTTTTCATTTTATTTATTTATTGTTTCCTTCAGTTTATTTAGTAAATACTTTCTTAACACTTATTTTTTCTTAAAACTGCTTTGTTGGTTAAAGGCTTGTAAGAAAGCATTTCCACTGTTGTATTCGGCGCGTGTGACAAATAACATTTTATTTCATTTTAAAATTTGATTTGAGGTAGTATAGTCATACAGGGGGGGGGAATTAATCACCTAATGATATAATGTTCAAGATCATCTCAACGCCACACAACATGATCTTGTGATCATTTAAAAATCAGAGAAGTTGACCCATCAGAAGGTCCTGATTTTTCTGTCTCATGCAGTTATTCTCTTTCCAACAATAAGGTGTTCCTTGGTCCAAGTCTCCAATGAGACTTGGTCTCTCTGATTAAGTAGATGTGAAATGTTTAAGACAGCTGTATATTGGGCCATTTCCACCCCATTTATACACAGATAATTGCTTCACCTCACTATTACTCAGAAGGAACCCTGCAGTTAGTTGCAAAAGAGCTGCAGGGTAGGCCCATTGTCACCTCACCCCTTAGTTATGAGAATAGATTTGAAAGAGAGAGAGAGAGAGAGAGAGAGAGCTCTTATAGCAGGACCTTCTATCCCCTTCAGTGATAAGAACGTATATGGGAGAGAGAGAGCTCTTATAGTCTTCAATAATATATTACTATATCATACAGTATAGCCTTTTGTCCCAAAAGGGACAATATGGGGTAGCTAAGTAGATTCTAGATCGACAATAGGTAATAAATACTGGAAACCAGATCTACTAAAGCTACTGCTGGACAATACTGCGCCATAATATACTTGACAATATCGCTTGTCGATGTCTCAACTGTGTTGGACTGAAACTGGACTGTGTTTTGGACCAACTGAGTGTGATCTGAGGTCACATTCGTAGCTGATACTTACTCCAAATGTTTATCTTGGAACAATTGATTTTACTTATCTGTGGTTCAGATAAGCAACCTCCCCTTTGCAACAAGCTATACCTATTGATTAAACAGCAAGCTAGGTGCACCACAGACAAGTGATATGCATTTTTTTCTCATAGCTAAAATGATAGGAAAAATACAATTGTAGAAGATTGATTAGGCAATACTATAATAAGCTGTATGTACAGTACATTGAATACAACACACACACAATACTAGGAATTTATAAACTTGTTTTGGCAACCTTTGAGGCTTATACTCTTAACTCACTCTCTGCTCTTTTCCTGAGCTGTGCATAATGACAGGTTTTACTGTGTAGTGGCAGGAGTGAAAATCACACCTGCTCTGAGAGACGTTAAGGCTGTCTGACCGCCTGCTGACTGTATTTATTTGAATGTATTAAGGATCCCCATTAGCTGCTGCTGCCTCTTCCTGGGGTCCAAACACATTAAGGCAGTTATATACAATTTAAAATATTACATGACATTACATTTCATAACACTTTTCACAACACATTGTGTGTGCCCTCAGGCCACTACTCTACTATCACATATCTACAATTCAAAATCCATTTGTATGTGTGTGTAGAGTGTGTGACTTACCATGTGTCAATGCCTGTGTGTGTGTCTCTTCACAGTCCCCGCTGTTCCATAAGGTGTACTTTTATCAGATTTTTTATCTGATTCTACTGCTTGCATCAGTTACCTGATATGGAATAGAGTTCCATGTAGTCATGGATCTATGTAGTACTGTGCGCCTCCCATAGTCTGTTCTGGACTTAGGGATTGTGAAGAGACCTTTGGTGGCGTGTCTTGTGTGGTATGTATGGGTGTCTGAGCTGTGTGCTAGTAGTTTAAACAGACAGCTCGGTGCATTCAGCATGTCAACACTTCTCACAAAAAAAAAATTGTGATGAAAATCAATCTCTCCTCCACTTTGAGCCATGAGAGATTTACATGCATATTATTATTTTTAGCTCTCCGTGTACATTTAAGGGCCAGCCGTGCTGCCCTGTTCTGAGCCAATTGTAATTTTCCTTTTAGGCTGCGTTTACACAGGCAGCCTAATTCTGATCTTATTTTCAACATTGGTCTTTTTACCAATCAGATCAGCTCTGAAAAAGATGCAATTTCCATAGGCAAAAATTGGCATTAAAATGGCCTTACTGAATAGCTTAGTGACTTTCAATGTGGCACCATCATAGGATGCCATCTTTCCAACAAGTCAGTTCGCAAAATGTCTGCCCTGCTAGAGCTAAGTGCTGTCAGCTGTAAGTGCTGTTATTGTAAAGTGGAAACGTCTAGGAGCAACAACAGCTCAGCCGCGAAGTGGTAGGCCACACAAGCTCACAAAACGGTACCGCCAAGTGCTGAAGCGCGTAGCACATAAAAATTGTCTGTCTTCGGTTACAACACTCACTACCGAATTCCAAACTGCCTCTGGAAGCAGCCATGGAAACCATGGCTCGAGGGCCACTTCAGGATTTTGAAATTCAATGGAGGGCCGCATTTGTTGGCGGACCAATTGTTTGTTAAAATTTTGGGGAACTTCCAGAGTGGTGCAGCGGTCTAAGGCACTGCATTGCAGTGCTTGAGGCATCACCACAGACCTGGGTTCAATCCCAGGCTATGACACAGATTGCCGTGACTGGGAGACCCATGAGGCGGCACACAATTGGTTAGGAGAGGGTTTGGCAGGCCGAGATTTCCTTGTCCCGTTGCGCTCTAGCAACTCCTGTGGCGGGCCGGGCGGATGCACACTGACATGGTCGCCAGGTGTAAGGTTTTTAATCTCACACATTGATGCGGCTGGCTCCCGGGTTATGGGGGCATTGTGTCAAGAAGCTGAGTCGTGTTTCGTAGGACGCACGGCTCTCGGCCTTCGCCTCTCCCGAGTCCGTACAGGACAAGACTGTAACTACCAATTGGATACCATGAAATTGGGGAGAAAAAATGGGTAAAAACAAAAGTACTTTTATTTTATTTTTAATTAAAAATAAAGTATGTCTCGGCCGGATTGAAGTGCCCGGCGGGCCGTACCCCCCCCTTGTTCTAGACAATTCTGTGCTTCCAAATTTGTGGCAACAGTTTGGGGAAGGCCCTTTCCTGTTTCAGCATGACAATACCCCTGTGCACAAAGTGAGGTTCATATAGAAATGGTTTGTTGAGATCGGTGTGGAAGAACTTGACTGGCCTGCGCAGAACCCTGACCTCAACCCCATCGGACACCTTTGGGATGAATTGTAACGCAGACTGTGAGCCAGGCCTAATCGCCCAACATCAGAGCCCGACCTCACTAATGCTCTTGTGGCTGAATGGAAGCAAATCCCCTCAGCTATGTTCCAACATCTAGTGGAAAGCCTTCCATGAAGAGTGGAGGCTGTTATAGCAACAAAGGGGGGACCAACTTCTTATGCCCATGATTTTGGAATGAGATGTTCGACGAGCTGTGTGTGGTGTACTTTGCTTTAATTGAATCTGCTCTGGATGCTTTCCTCCAGCATCACTTTCAGTCCTGGCCGAATATAGGACCTGCAGCAAATATGACTCATTACATTCTACCTCCACCTTTACTTACTAGAAGCTATCTGTATACACAAAACCACCATGACACATTCTTCATGGGCTAACATTAAACACTATGTACATGTACAGGAAGCACACTATGACAGCATGAGAAGTACTGGATGACTGGTAAAAGGCTTATTTTCCCTGTATCTCTTATGCCTTTCTATTGAGCACTTGAAGCATCAGTGATCTCATGCAGTTGACTGTCTCCAGCGTGTTAGAGTAGCCCTGTGCTGTACTGTGCTGTGTGTCTGTCTGCGGGGCTAGGCATGGAGCCAACTCATTGGGCTGTGTAAGGACAGCCAGCCAGGTTAGCAGGCCCACATTCAGAGCCAGGCAAGCGGCTAACACTCCTTAGTCTGAGACCCACACAAAGCCAGGTTGTCAGGTTAGCACACTCTGCTCTCCTTGAGTCTTTCACAGAGCACATTCAAAGCTAAGCTAGCATTTAGCACATCTAGGAGGCAGGCTATCACCTATACGTAGAACATAATTTAATGATTTGGACTTTGGGTTTGTTGATCATAATGTGCTCAATGTCTATTTGACCAAGAATTCAATCAATCTGATGCTGTCACTCGGAAAGCCATCTCAGTTATTTACACTGCTCTTTGCACAACTGCTCACATAAAACTCACTAATGATGGAGGTTGAAGAATGTTTCATTTAAGGTAATTTATTAAGATTGTAGGGAAAAAAATGGATTTGTGATTTTTTCCCATTTCTAGGAATTATTTTTAATTATTGGATGGTAAACGGGAAATCATGTTTTATTGTCCTGAGACCGAGCAATTAATTTTTGTCCACTCTTATGGACATTAGTTTTTGGTCTGTATCTTTGAGGCCATTCATGCCATTGCGGTAATTAATTCCTGTTGTGCCTTTGAGAGGACATTCTGGGCTTTTCAATGATATCACGTGTGAGGCTGTGACCTGGATAACTTTCGCTTCCTGGTTTTTCAGAATTGCTGCCAAACACAATTAGCGCATTTTATGGTATAACAAAGGTTAGTGCGTGTAATTGTGTAATTATATTTTTTGTGAGTTTGATATTCAAATTGTTTATAGTAAGTAAATATCTCAAGAATAGTTTGGTGAGTTGTCAGATCAGTGTAATGTTTTTTTCACATTAAATAAATAAGAGCTTTTTTATAAATGTCCTCTGTAGTGGACATCAGGATGGTGTCCACTACAATGGTTTTTACCTACTGAACCCATTTATTGTAATGTTAAGTGTTTCATATTTATTATCAACCAATTCCTTATGTCCACTACATAAAATAAACAATGTATAAAAATATGTGTTCACGTTTTATTTTCTTTGTAAAAGGGTTTTTTTTCACCCCAAACACTAATGTGATGTGAAACAAATAAAAATAACTGGTTTTGCTGGGTGTCAGGAGGATGACAACTAACAGCCCCGCTGAATGTGATTTATGGCAACGCGAAACAGGGTTTCAGTGTAGCAGTGAGGACATCTGCTGGTGAAAAGAATACTACAGACAACTTTTGCTTTGACTTAAAGACTACTGCAGTATGTCGAACTACAGTACAGTGTGCCCAAAGTCAAATCAAAACACACATTTCATAGAACTTCCCATGTCACGCCGTATGGCCTCTAACTGTGGAGAGGATAGCTATGTGGAAGATAGGCTCGGTTTTAACAGTGTGTTGTTGACTGACTAGGGATGCCCAGGGCTGACTTTTTAATAGGCCTCATAAAAGGAAGACAGACCCATGATGTCATGAGAAAATCCATGGAATGGTCGTTAAAAAGCAGACATTTCCTTTGTCTTCTCTGCATCATTATACCCATATTGCTACAGAAGAGTAAAGAGCCCCCTATTAGCTAGAATAGTAAACTCCATCCAACTGTGTGCAGCACTTAAAGGTGATTCTGTTGTGTTCTTGTTCTCTATGCAATTTGTTTGGAGCCCACTGAAAAATGCCCTACAGTATGGTAGGTCAGCGCTATAGGTCTATGGCGGCATCAATCAAACTGGCCTAGACACAGTGTTGGCTGTGATCTCAGAGGTGGACATAGGTGGCCTTTAAAGTTCACTGTATGTCTCAGTTCATCATTGTGAAGTCAACTTACCCTTGCTAGATTGAAGTTTTCCAGATGCATCATCCAACATCTCCAAGTTGTAAAATGCTCCAGACGTTTATCCATGTTGAAAAGATAAACGTGTCTTGCGGTCGGGGAGACAGGCAGGTAAGAGGCTAAGGATAAGAGGAAAAATATGTTTCAAATCAAATTAAATTGATGGTAGAGGTGGTTAGAATACATATAATGTTGGCAAAATAAATCAAATCAAATTGTTTTGGTCTCGTACACATATTTAGCAGTTATCGCAGGTGGAGTGAAATGCTTGGGTTTCTAGCTCCAACAGTGCAGTAATACCTAACAGTACAAAACAGATATCTAAAAACAAAAACAATACAAAGAAAGAACTTAAGAAATAAGCTAAAGTACTTATAAAAACAAACTATGAACCACATTTGACAGGTTCTGATATCAAAATCGAATGTAAAATAATCAATACTGATTGATTAATTTTATTCTGGGTAAAACAATTTGTACAGTTTAAAGGTAGAGTCAGCAAAATGACGTTGCATGAGCAGCACCACAGATATTGTGATGAGTAAAATTGCAAGACTTCGCTCTCACACAGTCACATATAGTATCTGCGCATGTGCATGGCTTCGCTTCACGCTCTTGCAATGTGGTAGCCACGGAACCAGAACAGTGAAGAGTTTAGCCACGAGCTCCAACACTCTTAGTTGTTGCTGAAATTGACCCTCTATGCTGTTTACTTTTGCATTCACGTCAGGGGTGCTGAACTACTATTTGAGAAGGTCCGGCCACACACATTTCCTAGGTGACAAATGTCCGGAGGGATACTGTCATTTATCAGCGTAGTAATTAGAGTTAGATAGAGGACTCATCTTTGTATCTGTGCCATTATAGCGTTTTTGACAGCATGGGCAGTAGTCCATTTTCTTCTTCACGATTAGCTAATCCCTCCTGATGACCTGGTTGGACATGACTCAAACAGGGTCACCATGAGGAATCAGCCAATGAAGTTGGAAGTCCCACCCAGTTGACTACACAGGAGGCTGCTGAGGGGAGAACGGCTCATAATAATGGCTGGAACTGAGCAAATGGAATGGCATCAAACATCTGGAAATCTTGTGTTTTATGTATTTGTTGCCATTGATGTATTTGTTACCATTCAACTAATGTCATTACTACGATCCCTTTCTCCCCAATTAAGGTGCCATCAACCTCCTGTGATTGACTACAATAAAATGGTGGACGCACTCAAGGGCGGACAAACTCTATCATTCTTTATGGCGTAGTAACAAACCCCCACCTCACGACCAATGTTTCCTCTACTTTTTTTCAGCACCGACAAAATTTCAGGTCTGCTGAGTGCAAATTTGAATATTGTGAAAATTCTGTGCAACTATGAGCATTTACTGTGAACACTGAGGCTGTACCCGCTTTAAGTTACAGTTTTAACAGTGGCCAAGTAGGCTGCTGTGGCTATTTGATCATAATGTAGGCCTACCAGAGTGGTCTACCATGAAAAACAATGGAGAAAATGCATCCCATAACATTTTAACATGGGAATAGCTGTTCTGTCAGTAGCAGCAAATGTGCGGTGTTCAATGTAGGCCTGAGAAATGTACACATTTTGTGCTCTTGTAGGAAGCAATCACTACCCCATTGTTGACTAGACGTTAGCAATAACTGGGCTAATAACTCACTAACGAGCAAAGAATATTAACAAATGTATGCACAGATGACTACATGCAGCTCTCGCTTTGATATCAAAACAAGCGCATCTACTCACGACCGCTCATGCTATAAAATAGTCCAGTTCAAAGTGAATGACACAGATCCATATATGGCAATAGCTATTTGCAAAATCGCTTGCACAGTTAGTTTTGCATACTAAGTCTTGCATAGTTTGTTTTGTTTCGATATGTTACACCGAAAGAGTTCAATATTGCATTGATTCAAGCACAATTCCCACAGTAAAGGGAAACGTTGATAGTGTTAACTAAGGGGAAAACTCTAGAAAGTTGAAGTTCAATCTCATGCTTCTCTGCACGGGCTGATATTTCTTCTGCGTGCCAGTCCGAGGGGAGCTGCACACCTGCACATGCTCGCAACCTGTTCACACCCCTCTTGTTGGCGGAAAGAAAATGTTGTGCTATATTTTAACCTAATTTCCTACAACTCTACACATTTTGCTATGGAGCGGAGAGAACATTTTGCAATTTAAGCAAATTTCCTGCAATTCTACACATTTTGCCATGTCTTACGTGTGTGCAAAAAGTGTATTTATTTTTTCTCGGACCCGCTGTCCGTATTGACCCCATTATTGATACTGATCCTGATCCGGACCACAATCCGCCTGCTATGTATGATCTACGTCATATCACTGACGTTACCTTAAAAAAGGTATTTCAAAGTAACAAGAAACCCAGAGGATGACACATAAAAGCGTAAAAACACTGATTTCCATTGTGGTCCTAGGTGTAGGACACTAAATCTGTCCTAGAATCAGGCTAAGGGAACTGTATAAGCAGCAGCCTATCACATGGACACTCTCTCAAAGAACACTTACAGAACACGTGGGTGCATTCAGTTCGATTAAACGTTTGTACGTTGAGTGACTGTTTATTTCCCAAAAACATTCTTCATCGTTCTTGAACAGACTGAGGTATGTTTCCTCTGTTTGGTGGATGTTGCAGGGAGTGGCTTAAAGCAATGAGTAATGTATTTAAAGGGCAGAGGTGCATTTGAAATCTTCATATATGCACAACCCAAGCTCTCCCTGTTTTTCAACTGGCTTTTCAGAACAGCACCGTTTCCGTTTAATTGAACGTTGCACATCATTTTTTTGTACTGAACACAGCCCTGGCAGAGCTAGGTAGAAATACATGGGCCATGGTCTGTATGAAAAGTTTTGGAACGTTGCAGATAGAAATGCTATGAATAGAGTCGAGGTGATTCTTTATTCTACATGTCAGAGAGGCATGTTTGTTCTACATAGCATATTTCTATCTGAACATAACTTGTGTCCTGCTAAGCACACTCCTGGCGCCACTCTCGGCCTAAACCACAATAAGCAGGGGTGCACTTGACCAAATAACTGGTAACTTATTTTACCCAACACAGAGGCTATACAATGTCTAAACCAGGCATAGCACAAGTTTCACAGGCCTTTCTCAAACAAACTGTTATATATCTCAACAAACTAATAATAAATATGGTATGAAAGTGACTTGTCGTTGACCAGGAAGTTGCCTTGTAGTTTTTACCCACAAACACTGATATAATTGTAAATATCTAAAATGACCATGTTTTCACAAATTTGATAAAATAATTGTCACGCCCAAAATTAGGGCAGAGACGGAAGAGGATCCCACTCCCTCATTTTTTCTGGTTCATATACAGTCAATGAACTAAGCAGACCAGACCTACAGTAGCTGCTATCACATTGGTGTCTATAGGAGAGCAGAACGGAACACCCTATGAATGTCCCGCCTGGTTCAAGTCCTTTACAGTTTTTGAATGGGCTTCAAGCTTATATCATTAAATTTATGAAAATGGGGTCATTTAAGATATATGTAAAATTATATCTTTACCCAATGCCTTCTATGTAGGTTTTCGATTACGAAAAAGACAATAACACAATCGAAACTAAATAAATCAACAAATAACATTTTACATATCTCTTAAATGACCACATTTTCATGAATTTGAAGCCTGAAAGCAGAACGGGACTTGAACCAGGAAGTAGGCGGGACTTTCATAGCGTACTGTGACGATTTTTGTTCAATGGTAAACGGCCTGAGTGGAACATCTTCATTTTTCCATAATCTTTGACTTGGGGACAGGACAAAATGACAGAACCCTTGGGGAAAAGGAGTGTGAATGTCTCATGCATCCGATGGTGTACAAGCACACGTGCGCGTCTCGTATCGAGGGCCAAGCCCAGGCCACTGATACTTTTCAGCTTGTATTTACATAAGTGGCTAACTGTGAACATGGGTTAACACCTTCTTCTTCTTCTATGGTATATTGGCGATCGCACAATTGAATGTGCATCCCGCCACCTACTGTGCGGGATGGAAACAAAATTGCCAAAAACGGTAACAAACTACCATAAAACTACCAAACTACAAAAATAAAAAATTCAACAACTTTTCTGTTAAAAAATCAAACTAATTTGATCCCTACACATTCTCCAGGGAAACCTGGAAGGGTGGGTATTCCAGCACCAGTACCCCTTGCAGTTCTTTAGATGTAAAATCCTTAATAAGTCCCAAAAACTTTTCTCCCGCAGTCACACAAATCTCCAGTTTCTTAGACTTCGTTGAGACTTGTGCCGTACGGTTTATAACTGTGGCAGTGATAGCCACAAAATCCACCAAGGAATCTTTTGACTGGCAGCAAACATTTACTACAG
Organism: Salvelinus fontinalis; assembly: GCF_029448725.1. Classification (NCBI taxonomy): domain Eukaryota; kingdom Metazoa; phylum Chordata; class Actinopteri; order Salmoniformes; family Salmonidae; genus Salvelinus; species Salvelinus fontinalis. The sequence goes on from NC_074677.1 coordinate 38,194,657, forward strand.
GCTGTGGTGCATTGACTACCATATCTTCACTAGCATCACTTGTTTTCTCAATTATTTTAATAGCTGCCGCATAGGAGATTTGATTGACCGCTCTAACTTTTACCACCTCAATCTTCTTCACCCTTACAGGGAACTCCAGGAACTCGTGATCATGATCCCCATCACAATTGCAACACTCACTGTCGTCCTTCTACACATCGTTGTACCGTATACTCTGTCCGTCTGCACACACTGGGAACATGGCCAAATCCTTTACAATTTTTACACTGCAATGGTTTTTGGACAAAAGCTCAAAATCTTACATAACCAAGCTTCACATGTGTAGGCATTTGCTCTTTATCAAAAAACAACAGGACCGACAGGCTCTCTTCTTTTTCTCCATTCACCCAGCGGGTCAGATGCCGGGCACCAACCACACCAGGAATTCTCTTCAGGGATTCAACCTGAACATCCGATGTCACCCCGAGATGACTCCTTTGACGGCTGTGTAACGATTGTCTATTTCGTCCTCCTCAGACGAGGAGAGGCGAGAAGGATCGGACCAATATGCAGAGTGGTTCATGCTCATGATGATTTATTAAAACCGAAACTGAACACTGAAATACAAAACAATAAACGAAGTGCAGAAAACCGAAACAGTACCGTGTGGTGAAAACACTAACACGGTAGACAAACACCCACAAAACACACGTGAAACCCAGGCTGCCTAAGTATGATTCTCAATCAGGGACAACGATTGACAGCTGCCTCTGATTGAGAATCATACCAGGCTGAACCCAAAATCCCAACATAGAAAACACACATAGACAACCCACCCCAACTTACGCCCTGACCATACTAAATAAATACAAAATAAGTGAAAATAAGGTCAGGAACGTGACAGGCTGCTCTCCTCCGAAGTTCAAAAGACAAAACTTCTGTTGTCCAGATTCTTTTGAGGCTCACTGCAATCTTGCTCTGTTCTTCAGAAAAACAATTAATCTAAAGAAGACCTCTCCTGGTTTTTTAATGACTACCTCATCTCTGTACCCCACACATACAATTATCTGTCAGTCGAACAGTGGATTTCAAACACAAATTCAACCATAAAGACCAGGGAGGTTTTCCAACGCCTCAGGTACATTTTTAAAAAGCAGACATTGAATATCCCTTTGAGCATGGTGAGGTTATTAATTACACTTTGGATGGTGTATCAATACACCCAGTCACTACAAAGATACAGGCGTCCTTACTAACTCAGTTGCCAAAGAGGAAGGAAACCGCTCAGGGATTTCACCACGAGGGCAATTTAATGGCTGTGATAGGAGAAAATTGAGGATGGATCAACAACTTTGTAGTTACTCTTAAATATTAACCTAACTGACAAAGTGAAAAGAAGGAATTCTGTACAGAATCAAAAATATTCCAAAACTTTGAAAATGTGGTCATTTAAGAAATATGCATCCTGTTTGCATATTAAGGCGCTAAAGTAAAACTGCTAGTAATTTGACAAAGAAATTCACTTTTATGTCCTGAATACAAAGCGTTATGTTTCGGACAAATTCAACACATCAAAGAGTACCACTCTTCATATTTTCAAGCATGGTGGTGGCTGCATTATGTTATGGGTATGCTTGTCATCTGCAAGGGCTGGAGAGTTTTTACAATAAAAATAAACAGAATAGAGCTAAGCACAGGCAAAATCGTAGAGGAAAACCTGGTTCAGTCTGCTTTCCAACAGACACTGCCTGCGAGACAAAATAGATTAATGTTTTATTTTTCATACATTTTTTACAAACATTGGAATTTTTCTTCACATAGATTTTTCTTCACTTTTTCCAAAGCAATTTACAGTCATGTGTGCATACATTTTACTTACAGGTGGTCCCAAGGATCAAACCCACTATCCTGGCGTTGCAAGCAAAAATTGTGTAAGAATGGATTAGATATCTTGTGCAGTAGGCTACACCATTATTATTCTATTCACTGGTCTAATCGCCTCATCTCTCGCAAGTATTTAATTTTGTATTGCAGAATTAGTATTGTGTTGCAATAGGTTGTACATACAAAACAGCCTCTAGCTCCTTTTTTTCTTACTCTGCTCAAGTGTCTTGTAAAACATGATGTTTGATAACGTCTTATGTTACAGAGTCACCTTCTGTGGTGTTAACTTATTTAATCAGATGGGTTCAGTTCTCTGAGCCCCCTTGTTCATGTGGATGTTGATGAGTTCCTTGATGGTCTTTGTCATTCTGGAAACACAATTCCAGCGAACCATCTGTCAGCAACATACTGCAGGTTAATGTGTATGGAAATGTAGTCAGGGAATTCCTCTCTCGTCTCTGTCTCTCTCAGGAGTGAGTGGGGTTTGTAATTGAAAGATGAACCGAGAAAGCATGCAGAGGGAGACACAGAACATTGGACAAAGTTGTAATATACTGTAGTGTTTAATGTATTGTGTTGTAATTGTGCAAGAAAATAATTGAGAATCTGTACTTAGATTTGTGTCGCAGCAGACATCCTAATCCTTTACAATGTTTACTCTTGGTGGGGCCGACTCATCTTCAGAATTGTATTATTTTATTTTGCCATGTAAGTTGACTGAGAACACATTCCCATTTACAGCAACGACCTGGGGAATAGTTACAGGAGAGAGGAGGGGGATGAATGAGCCAATTGGAAACTGTTGATGGTTAGGTGACCATGATGGTACGAGGGACAGAAACTTACCCAGGACATTGGGATTAACACGCTTACTCATACGATAAGTGCCATGGGATCTTTAGTGACAACAGAGTCAGGACACCCGTTTTAACGTCCCATCCAAAAGACGGCACGCTACACAGGGCAATGTCTCCAATCATTGCCCTGGGCCGTTGGGATATTTTTTTAGAGCAGAGGAAAGAGGGCCTCCTACTAGCCATCCAACACCACTTCCAGCAGCATCTAGTCTCCCATCCAGGGACCGACCAGTACCTACCCTTATCCTGTTGTGAATAAAGCAAAGACAGGTTGTAGTATTGTGTGTGGTGATGGGAGGCTGACCACATGATAAATAGAATGGCTGTGAAAGGCTCTGGATCATCCTGCTGCCATGACAGCGGTAGCCCTTGGCTCCACAGCAGAGTGAGGTGAAGAAACTGCTGTGGTCCTCTGTCTACATCACTGCTGCCCTGTTTCCTGTGCCTCTGTCTGTGGAGGGCTGCTGCTGCTGCCTTGCTCATATTAATATCTATATTTATCTCTCTTACTTAATCAAACACAGGGCCTGGTGGAGAGCTTCCTGAGTAGGATGAAGATGTACCCTGGCTTTCCTTTAGCTACATTGTACTGTACTCACTGTAGTTCACTGGCCCCATACAGTGCTTGTCTTACAGTGATTTACAGTGTGCATTACCACAGTGGCTGACTCAGTAAATTTCACTATAGGGTTCCATGGCTACAGCCCTGAATAAAATCAAGTTTATTGGTCGCGTACAAATTTGCAGGTGTTATAGCAGCTGCAGTGAAATGCTTGTGTTACTAGCTCCAACAGTGCAGTAGAGTGTCTTGTGTTACTAGCTCCAACAGTGCAGTAGAATGGCTTGTGTTACAAGCTCCAACAGTGCAGTAGAGTGTCTTGTGTTACTAGCTCCAACAGTGCAGTAGAATGGCTTGTGTTACTAGCTCCAACAGTACAGTAGAATGTCTTGTGTTACAAGCTCCAACAATGCAGTAGAATGTCTTGTGTTACAAGCTCCAACAGTACAGTAGAATGTCTTGTGTTACAAGCTCCAACAGTACAGTAGAATGTCTTGTGTTACTAGCTCCAACAGTGCAGTAGAATGTCTTGTGTTACAAGCTCCAACAGTGCAGTAGAATGTCTTGTCTTACAAGCTCCAACAGTACAGTAGATTGTCTTGTGTTACAAGCTCCAACAGTGCAGTAGAATGTCTTGTGTTACAAGCTCCAACAGTGCAGTAGAGTGTCTTGTGTTACTAGCTCCAACAGTACAGTAGAATGTCTTGTGTTACAAGCTCCAACAGTGCAGTAGAATGTCTTGTCTTACAAGCTCCAACAGTACAGTAGATTGTCTTGTGTTACAAGCTCCAACAGTGCAGTAGAATGTCTTGTGTTACAAGCTCCAACAGTACAGTAGAATGTCTCACAAATACTCAATAATCAAAACAAGAAATCAAGAAATGACTGAACAAGTCCAAGTAACTATCCAGAGTAGATTGTATTAGTCAGCATGTGTCAGAAAGAACCCAGAATATAAATATGTGGTGTGTATAGACAGTATCTTATTTGGAAAGAAAATGGTATGTACAGTAGTACAGTGCCTTGCAAACGTATTCATCCCCCTGGTCTTTTTCCAATTTTGTTGCATTACAACCTGTCATTTAAATGGATTTTATTTGGATTTCATGTAATGGACATAGTCCAAATTGGTGAAGTGAAATGAAAAAAAAGAACATGTTTTTTTTGTATGGGAAAGTGGTACGTGCATATGTATTCACCCCTTTGCTATGAAGCCCCTAAATAAGATCTGGTGCAACCAATTACCTTCAGAAGTCACATAATTAGTTAAATAAAGTCCACCTGTGTGCAATCTAAGTGTCACATGATCTGTCACATGATCTCAGTATATATACACCTGTTCTGAAAGGCCCCAGAGTCTGCAACACCACTAAGCAAGGGGCACCCCCAAGCAAGCGGCACCATGAAGACCAAAGAGGTCAGGGAGAAAGTTGTGGAGAATTACAGATCTGGGTTGGGTTATAAAAAAATATCAGAAACTTTGAACATCCCATGGAGCACCATTAAATCCATTATTAAAAAATGGAAATAATATGGCACCACAACAAACCTGCCAAGAGAGGGCCGCCCACCAAAACTCACAGACCAGGCAAGGAGGGCATTAATCAGAGAGGCAACAAAGAGACCAAAGATAACCCTGAAGGAGCTGCAAAGCTCCGCAGCGGAGATTGGAATATCTGTCCATAGGACCACTTTAAGCTATACACTCCATGGAGCTGGCCACGGAATAGTGGCCAGACAAAAGCCATTGCTTAAAAAACAAAATAAGCAAACACGTTTGGTGTTCGCCAAAAGGCATGTGGGAGACTCCCCAAACATATGGAAGAAGGCACTCTGGTTCGATTAGACTTAAATGTAGCTTTTTGACCATCAAGGAAAACACTACGTCTGGCGCAAACCCAACACCTCTCATCACCCCGAGAACAACATCCCGACAGTGATGCATGGTGATGGCAGCATCATGCATCATACATGCATCATACAGCATCATACAGACGTAGGTCCCGTGTGGCTCAGTTGGTAGAGCATGGAGCTTGCAACGCCAGGGTTGTCGGTTCAATTCCCACGGGGGGACCAGGGTTCAATTCCCACGGGGGGACCAGGATGAATATGTCTGAACTTTCCAATTTGTAAGTTGCTCTGGATAAGAGCGTCTGCTAAATGACTTAAATGTAATGTAAATGTAATGCTGTGGGGATGTTTTCATCGGCAGGGACTGGGAAACTGGTCAGAATTGAAGGAATGATGGATGGTGCTAAATACAGGGAAATTCTTGAGGGAACCTGTTTCAGTCTTCCAGAGATTTGAGACTGGGACGGAGGTTCACCTTCCAGCAGTACAATGGCCCTAAAGCAACACTTGAGTGGTTTAAGGGGAAACATTTAAATGTCTTGGAATGGCCTAGTCAAAGCCCAGACTTCAATCCAATTGAGAATCTGTGTTATGACTTAAAGATTGCTGTACACCAGCGGAACCCATCCAACTTGAAGGAGCTGGAGCAGTTTGCCTTGAAGAATGGGCAAAAATGTGTCTAGATGTGTCAAGCTTATAGAGACATACCCCAAGAGACGTGCAGCTAGTAATTGCTGCAAAAGGTGGCTCTACAGAGTGTTGACTTTGAGGGGGTGAATAGTTATGAATGCTCAAGTTTTCAGTTTTTTTGTCTTATTTCTTGTTTGTTTCACAATAAATAATATTTTGCATCTTTAGAGTGGAAGGCATGTTGTGTAAATCATATGATACAAACCCCCCCAAAATACATGTTAATTCCAGGTTTTAAGGCAACAAAATAGGAAAAAAATGCCACGGGGGGGTGAATACTTTCGCAAGCCACTGTAGGTATATTAGGATGAGCTATCTCGAGAATAAAGTATATACATACGCACATACGGTGATTAAGCAACAGTATATAAACAGAATATGAAGTGACCAGCATTCAATGACTCTATATACATGGGGCATTAGTATCAAGGTGCAGGGCAGAGTCCTGGGCAGGTAGCCAACTTCTGTAGTGATAGCTGTTCAACAGTCTGATGGCCTGGAGATGGCCTTGACAAAGTGTATACTGGGTTGGCTTTGTTTTGGCAAAGTTTTCTATCACTGTAGTCAGCCCAATTTGTATCATTTGTCCCCTTATAGAGGATTCACTATAGCTACCCATTGCCACCTCAGCAGAAAATAGATGTTTGTAGTAGCTGCTGCCCTAATACTGTAGAAATGGTTTTAATGTCCATCAATTAGCCTCAATTACACTGCAATGACAAAAACCTGCTGTGTGTGAAAGCTGCCAGGCGCTGTGCTCTTCTCTTGCAGTCAGTCTACAAAGCCTGGTTATGCTCAGAATACTTCAACGCCACCCAGAGCCAGTGTCAACACAGGATTCCCTGCAAGCAATATTGTCTGGAGGTCCAGACCATGTGCCCCTTTGTGTTACCAGACAATGACGACTTGGTCTACGGAGGACTATCCAGTTTCATCTGTACAGGTACAGTATGATTGGTGCCTTGAGTGACATTTAGTAGTTTTTGTTGTTACCGTTTTTCTCTCAAGCTCATGTATTTTCACAGAAACTGTGGGCCGATTCCACACCAGGAAGGCCTGAAAATATTTTGGATGTCTCAGATTGTTTTATAACTAGCTCCTTGTTCTATCTGTGCCCGTAGTTGACAGTAGCTGCCATTACCTCAGCAACGGAAAATCTGTTGTCCGGATCCTTTTGAGGCTCACTGCAATCTTCCTCTGTTCTTCAGAAATGCAATGAATCAAAATAAGACCACTCCTGGTCACTCTGACAGACTCCACTTTTCCCAGCGCATACTAACCATTTTCGACACCTCAAACAGGTCTCCCACATATGCATCCTTATTCAACAAACGCATCCCAACAAGAAGCAATTCATACACATATCCATATTTTAGAAAATGTACTTTTTGTTCCAGTTATCGATTCTACTGTTGTCCATTCAGAACATTCGTCTACACCAACTTTGCTCACCAACTTTGCTTGATTCGAACTCATCATCCACTTCCGCCACCTTTCCCAAGCACACCCTACTGTAGGCCTTTCTCTCGCGTGAGGGGGGAGTCAAATTACGAAGGACTTTCTGGGACTACTCAAGAAAAATCTTCACTAGTACCTGCAACCTGGTTCAGGTTATCAGTAAACCTACCAGGGTAGTTACAAACAGCACAGGAATGAAATCATTAACATGTACTGATCACATCTTTACTCATGCTTGAAAGCGGTATCCAGATGCAGTGACCACAAAATAATAGCCATATCTAGGAAAACCAAAGGTCCAAAGCCTGGGCCTAATATAGTGTATAAGAGGTCATACAATAGGTTTTGTAGTGATTCCTATGTTGTTCATGTAAAGAATATCTGTTGGTCCGTGGTGCAACCAGACGTTGCACTTGACACATTTATGAAATGACTCATTCCAGTTACTAATAAGTATGTACCCATTAAGAAAATGACTGTAAAAACTGTTCAATCCCTGGGGATTGATGAGGAATTGAAAAATTGTATGGTTGAGAGGGATGAGGCAAAAGGAATGCCTAATAAGTCTGGCTGCACAACCGATTATTACATGTACTGCAAATTGAGAAATCATGTGACTAAACTGAATAAAAAGAATAAGAAACTACAGAATCAAACAAAGATAAATGACATAAAGAATGATGGTAAAAAGCTTTGGAGCACCTTCAATGAAATTTGGGGAAAAAAGGCAAACTCAGCTCCATCATTCATTGAATCAGATGGCTTATTCATTACAAAACTGACTGATATTGCCAACTACTCTAATTATTTTTTAATTGGCAGATTAGCAAACTTAGGCATGACATGCCAGCAACAAACACTGACACTACACATCCAAGTATATCGGACCAAATTAAGAAAGACAAGAATTGTAATTCTGAAAAGTTGAGTATGGAAGAGGTGAAAAAATTATTGTTGTCTATCAACAATGACAAGCCACCGGAGTCTGACATCTTGGATGGAAAATGACTGAGGATAATAGCGGACGATATTGCCACTCCTATTTGCCATATCTTCAATTTAAGCCTACTAGAAAGTGTGTGCCCTCCATTCTGGAGGGAAGTAAAATTCATTCCGCTACCTAAGAATAGTAAAGCACTCTTTACTGGTTCAAATAGCAGACTAAGCCTGTTACCAACCCTGTTACCAACCCTTAGTAAAGTTTTGGAAAAAATTACAAGTACAATGCTATTTTACAGTAAACAAATTGACAACAGACTTTCAGCACGCTTATAGGGAAGGACCTTCCTAACTCAGTTGACAGAGAGGAAGGAAACCGCTCAGGGATTTTACCATAAGACCAATGAGTTAATGGCTGTGATAGTAGAAAACTGAGGATGGATCAACAACATTGTAGTTACTCCACAATACTAACCTAATTGACAGAGTGAAAAGAAGAAACATGCATTCTGTTTGCAATAAGGCACTAAAGTAAAACTGAAAAAAAATTGGGGGGAAAATTAACTTTTCGTCCTCAATACAAGGTGTTATGTTTGGGGCAAATCCAATTCAACACATTACTGAGTACCACTCTCCATATTTTCCAGCATAGTGGTGGCTGCATCATATTATGGGCATGCTTGTAATCATTAAGAACTGGGGAGTTTTTCAGGATAGAAAATAAATGGAATGGAGCTCAGCACATGCAAAATCCCAGAGGAAAACCTGGTTCAGTCTGCTTTCCACCAGACACTGGTATATGAATTTACCATTCAGCAGGACAATAACGTAAAACACAAGTTGCTTACCAAGAAGGCAGTGAATGTTCCTGAGTGGCCATGTTACAGTTTTTACTTAAATCTACATGAACATCTATGGCAAGACATGAAAAGGGTTTTCTAGCAATGATCAACAACCAATTTGACAGAGCTTGAAGAATTTTGAAAAGAATAATGGACAAATGTTGCGCAATCCAGGTGTGGAAAGCTTTTAGCCAGAAAGCCTCACTGCTGTAACCGCTGCTTCTACAAAGTATTGACTCAGGGGTGTGAATACTTATGTAAATGTCGTATTTCATTTTCAAAAAAATTGCAACAATTTCAAAAAATAAAAATTCACTTTGTATTGTTTGTTGATTGGTAAAAAAAAAAAATATCTTTAATTCGTTTTTAATTCAGGCTGTAAAACAACAAAATGTGGAATAAGTCAAGGAGTATGAATACTTTCAGAAGGCACTGTATAGGTCTAGAAAGGGCCTATAATGGCCACTTTCATCGTTACTTTCCAAAAAATTGTGATACAAATGTGAAAGGCAGGTCAAACATCATTCCTCCCAGTGAAGTTTCTATGTGAGAATTGCCAGAACTTTCTGAGATACCAAAAATATTTTTGGGCTTTCCTGGGGTGGAATCGCCTGGTATCTTGTTGTTTGTTGTCATCTGAAAAAGTAATCTGGATCTGATTTATGTTTCTTCTCTGTGTGTGATGCAGGGCTACTAGAAAACCATTTAACCAATGCAGACCCAGAGTGTTGTGATGTCAGATGGAGTGGCTGCGACCCCTCTGTGGGGGCGGCGTGCGCCCTGACACAGCTTCCAGGGTCGTCGTCGTGGCAGCGGCGCAGCTCCCCGCCCGTGTCAGCTGCATCGCGGCTGTGCAGCAGCAGACTAAGACTGTGTGTTCTGGTCCTCATCCTGCTGCACACTGTCGTCTCCTTCTCCACTGTCCAGAGCAGTGGCGCTGTGGGCCTGGAGGCCATGGTACCCCTGCCATTGGAGGAGAGCTCTGCCCGAGAGGAGTGACTGATTATGAACAAGAGTTTCTACTGTTCCCTGCCTCCAGTCTACAGAGACCCCTTCCTTCACAGTACCTGAGGAGTGAGGCGTTTATAACCCTCTCTCTCCATCCAGTCCCCTCCACAGGACATCAGGAATTAGGAGGTTATACACCGCTCCAGGGCAGGCTACAGGTCGGTATACCTCCTCACCCTCCACCACACTGGAGGAGTGGCGAAGCACGGGCCCTCCCCTACCTCGACACAGAGAGGTATGGAGGTGGATGAGGTTTCGAAACTTAGAACCAGACATGTCTCACATGTAAGGAGGACATGAAAGGGCATAGGGAAAGAGAGGCGGGTCTCCTATCATGCCAGGGCCCAGAGGAAGCGTCGATTTTATAACTGAAAGAGGTACTGTATGCTGTTTATGAGAAGGGTTTGGGTACAAATGGCCTTTTTCAAGTTTTATCACTACTCTATTTAATGAGTTGAGTGATGTTTTTGGGGATTTACGTATGAGGTTGGGTGTTGAGTTTGTGAAGTGGGGAAAAGTATGAGTTGCAGGCTCGTATGCTATTTTTTTTTTATGTGTGTGTGTGTGTGTGTGTGTGTGTGTGTGTGTGTGTGTGTGTGTGTGTGTGTGTGTGTGTGTGTGTGTGTGTGTGTGTGTGTGTGTGTGTGTGTGTGTGTGTGTGTGTGTGAATACAGTGAAGAAGTCAGCAATATAATGTATATGACCCAACACAAATTAGATGACCATTACATCTTCCAAGCTAACAGAATACGCACAACAAATACTTTGTTTGACTCAGAGTAAATATTATTCTTATTCTCAGTACAACTACCCTCATTATCATACACCAAGTAGAATCAGTTCATGCAAGTATTGGATTACAGATCCTAATCAAAGGTAAACCATGTTGTTTTTGATAGATGTCAGAAGTACACTACTAATGCTGTGGAGGAACATGTGTTTATGCAAAGCTGATTGAAAGGAGTTGAAACCCCCACTGGGTCTCTAATCGCTTACAGAAGGCACATGATTGTGCAATGGAAGACTGTCTGTGTTATAACTACACCAATCATTTCTTACTCATAAAACAGACAATTTACCACGTATTACACATAACAAAGACCCAGAGTGATAATTGGAGCAGAATGTTATCATGGCTGAATGTCTAAGAAATGTTCAAGATGTGAATGCATCGCGTCATCAAAAAACTGAGGCATGTGTCTTTGCCCTCAATGTCTTCTTGTGTGTTCATTACATTCATGGTGAAATACAGTGAGTACAGTATTTGGAAAGAACCAAAACTTTATAAATATACTTCTAAATATTAGAGATATAGAAAAAGATCCACCTTGATTTATTCATAGGCAATCTGTTGGAAAAAAGCGGTTTTGTTATTTGTAAAGACAAGCTAGAGCATGATTATATAAATGGTTCTCATATGTTTCTGATTTCTTGGATTGAATACTTCTGACCTCTTTTCCTGGCATAATTTGTGTATTATTCTTACAAATAGCTGGTTAAATTTGGGCTTGTATTTGGGAAGCTGAAATAAAATAACTGTCTTCCAACGTGACAAATTGATTCACAAATAGGAATTGTGAATAATTTTTTATCTTACAAAGTATTCCTGTGTTCACCTACCAAACAGATACTGTATGTGACCTTGGTCTACCAGAATACAGGCATATTGTTTATGTCCTAACAAAACTATCATAACTATTTTACTATTGAAAAACTATATCATAGCACAGGTTTTTACAGAGTATAGTATACAGTATGTGTATGAATTTAACTTGGATTTGAATGTCTGAGTGTTTTAGTAATATGAACAAATCAGAGATCTATGAGATGCATGAGATTCAGATTATTTATTTATCTAAAATAAAATATATTATAAACTTGGTGGTTCGAGCCCTGAATGCTGATTGGTTGAAAGCCGTGGTATATCAGACTGTATACCACAATATGCCCCCAAAAATATTTGTACTGTTCTAATTACGTTGGTAACCAGTTTATAATAGCAATAAGGCAACTCTGGTGTTTGTGGTACATGGCCAATATACCACGGCTAAAGGCTATATCCAGGCCCTAAGAACAGCCCTTAGCCGTGGTATATTGGCTATATACCACACCCACTCGTGCCTTATTGCTTAATTATATCACTGTAGCCTTTAATGCCCACAATGAATTAGTAAGAACTAATCTCATGTCAGTCTGATGAACTGCTAGTTTCTTTTGCTAAAAGTGCAATATTTTGTTTTCGACAGCCTGTGTTGTTTAATTTAATATCTAGCGGACATTGTCGGCATGCTGATTATAAACTGGTTTAAGATGCCAAACACTCTAAAAGAGACAACCATGTTGATAACTGCAATTTGGGATTGGAAATCTTGCCTGCCTTATATGACTAACGTGTATAACATTGTATGGTCTCTCCATTTCCAAAAAGGTCACTTGTACCCTTCTCTCTCCTATGTCAGTCATGGCTGTTGCTTATCCGTTAGAATGTAAAAGAATGGTACCTCAATCAGAGAAGGGAAAAGGGGTATAAATCTACACTGGTGTCCTAAGCCTGTATGCTGTGAGGGGACTACTTCTTATGCCATTTTATACACTGTGCTTTAATGTTTAGAACTTTTTGCACTAGTTCTAATAACTTTGTTTTCCTGAGATTTGTTTTAAAACTGTGCTTACTAATTCCGTTCTAAAACAAATATTATCCCATATCTGTGTTTCTAGTTGTATATGTAATCTGTTTTCTGTTTCTATTGTATTTTGGGCGGAGCAGTGCTCACTGTTAAAGCCCAATAAAGTAATACAATTGTTCATTAACAGACTCTCTTTTTGTGAGGGGTTAAATAAAAGATTTAGCTGTTTGTCATTTTACAATCTTATACATCCCGAATGTCTTTTCAGTTAGACACATTTAAAATTAAGGTTAGCACAACCCTTGTAATCATGCCTCGAAATATATCAGTTGGTAGGTCGCATACAGTGGCTTGCGAAAGTATTCACCCCCCTGGGCATTTTTCCTATTTTGATGCCTTAAAACCTGGAATTAAAATAGATTTTTGGGGGGATTTGTATCATTTGATTTACACAACATGCCTACCATTTTGAAGATGCAAAATATTTTTTATTATGAAACAAACAAGAAATTAGACAAAAAAACACATTTTGCAGCAATTACAGCTGCAAGTCTCTTGGGGTATGTCTTTATAAGCTTGGCACATCTAGCCACTGGGAGTTTTGCCCATTCTTCAAGGCAGAACTGCTCCAGCTCCTTCAAATTGGATGGGTTCCGCTGATGTACAGCAATCTTTAAGTCATAACACAGATTCTCAATTGGATTGAGGTCTGGGATTTGACTAGGCCGTTCCAAGACATTTAAATGTTTCCCCTTAAACCACTCGAGTGTTGCTTTAGCAGTATGCTTAGGGCCATTGTCCTGCTGGAAGGTGAACCTCCGTTCCAGTCTCAAATCTCTGGAAGACTGAAACAGGTTCCCCTCAAGAATTTCCCTGTATTTAGCGCCATCCATCATTCCTTCAATTCTGACCAGTTTCCCAGCTCCTGCCGATGAAAACATCCCCACAGCATGATGCTGCCACCACCATGCTTCACTGTGGGGATGTTGTTCTCGGGGTGATGAGAGGTGTTGGGTTTGCGCCAGACGTAGTGTTTTCCTTGATGGCCAAAAAGCTACATTTTTGTCTCATCTGACCAGAGTACCTTCTTCCATATGTTTGGGGAGTCTCCCACATGCCTTTTGGCATACACCAAACATGTTTGCTTATTTTGTTCTTTAAGCAATGGCTTTTTTCTGTCTACTCTCCCATAAATCCCAGCTCTGTGGAGTGTATGGCTTAAAGTGGTCCTATGGACAGATACTCCAATCTCCTCTGTGGTGCTTTGCAGCTCCTTCAGGGTTATCTTTGGTCTCTTTGTTGCATCTCTGATTAATTGCCTGGTCCGTGAGTTTTGGTGGGCTGCCCTCTCTTGGCAGGTTTGTTGTGGTGCCATATTCTTTCCATTTTTTATTAATGGATTTCATTGTGCTCCGTGGAATGTTCAAAGTTTCAGATATTTTTTTATAACCAAACCCAGATCTGTACTTCGCCACAACTTTGTCCCTGACCTGTTTGGAGAGTTCCTTGGTCTTCATGGTGCCTCTTGCTTAGTGGTGTTGCAGACTCTGGGGCCTTTCAGAACAGGTGTATGTATACTGAGAACATGTGACAGATCATGTGACACTTAGATTGCACACAGGTGGACTTTATTTAACTAAATATGTGACTTCTGAAGGTAATTGGTTCCACCAGATCTTATTTAGGGGCTTCATAGCAAAAGGGCTGAATACATATGCACGCACCACTTTTCCGGGGGGGTTTTGTTGAATTTTTTTAACATTTTTTTTTTAAACGTTCACTTCACCAATTTGAACTATTTTGTGTATGTCCGTTACATGAAATCCAAATAAAAATCTATTTACATTACAGGTTGTAATGCAACAAAATAGGAAAAACACCAAGGGGGATGAATACTTTTACAAGGCACTGTAACAAGTCATAGAATCTGTGTTACTCTGTATCACCAGTAGGGAGAGCCATTGTTAAGTGAAAATTGTGAGAGAAAGTATGCTGTATATTTGTGAGAACTGTCTGCAGCACCATACTATTTCTACATCAATATCAGTGAAAAGGTTTTATACTGATTACTGTGAAACAAAATGATTTAACTTCCTACTGACATCTGACATCATAGTCCCACATTCCTGGAACAACAACAAATAGACTCCAAATCACATTTCAAATGTGATGTGTATCAATATATATACACAAGCTAACTGCCTAAGAAAACAAAATCTGATGTATGTATAAGTATGTGACCTATGTTCTTAACAAACCAACTTATTTTAAAATTGATATTTTAATTTCACTTTCAAACACTGGAGTGAGCAACCACATTAGCATGGTCAAGTGTTACATACATGGTGCACCTTTTGAATATTCCTGTCCTTGTGAATGATGCATAAGTAGTCTCCAACATTATTTGGTGATACTGTGTACAGTATATCCACTTTGGCAGCAGTTGTGTCTGATTGATTTTGCAATAATGTTCTATAATTTTTCTATTTCTCTTCAAACAGTACAGTATGTGGGCCTGGTCTCTCCAATACATCTGTTCTGTTGACGTCTGTCAGATGTTGAGAGAATTAATGGATCACAGCAAATGTTCACATCAGAAAGGGTCTCTGTGCTCTGTTGTATTGATGTTCAAATCTCATTCTCAACATTGGATCTAATAAAGTTCCTCTAAAAGCATGATCCATTCCCAATGCTGGAAAGTGATGAAAGGCACATTATATGAAGCTTGTTTTAATGCTCTTGGAATGGTGCTGCTGCTACAGAAAGTCCTCTCTAAAGTTAATACTTTCAGGAACAGACATGGCCCATGGATGATATAGGGGTACATCTGTGGGACAGCCCCCTTGGTTCTGGGACAGGGACAAAGGATCCATGATTTAAAGTATGTTCCCCACTGTTTTACTTTGTCACTGTATTAACTATGACCTTCCCAAATAAAATCAAACTTTATTTCTCACATGCGCCGAATACACCAAGTGTAGACCTTACCGTGAAATGCTTACTTACAAGCCCTTAACCAACAGTGCAATTCAAGAAGAGTTAAGAAAAATCTTGCCCAAATGAACTAAAACAAAAAATAATAAATAATTAAAAGTAACACAATAACAATAACGAGGCTATATACAGGAGGTACCGGTACCGAGTCAGTGTGCGGGGGTACAGGTCATGTCCACCCGCCGCTGTCATGTCTACAAATATGGATCACTATATAGAAACATGAAAACATCTTGTAAACACTGGAGTTATTCTTGTGCACATTGAATAGAAATAATATGCGTCAGTGATGGCTTTGCTTGGATTTACATACTATTAGCACCACTGAATGTTAGTGGGTGATAGACAAGGGTTATCTATGGGATTCTACGCTGGAATTAATGTTTTACTATTTTATGACAGTGATGGGCAATCCTTACCCTAAGGGGCCTTGGTGTCTGCATGCTCACGAGGTTGCCTACGAATCCACAACAGATCTAGACTTGGAAAACCAGATGGAGTCACTTACTGCCTATTGTGCCGAAACAATGACAAAACAGAAACCAGCCAATCCTGAAGCTTTCCTGTGGTTTTCCAGGTTGGCCAACTATATATCTATAGCCACTGTTAATGTGTTGGTAAAATAAAGACAACACATAATGTAACTCTATGACCAGAGAGATTACATCAACTAGGAAGCATATTGGTCACAGTCAATGTTTTACACCATTACTGCACATGAGAAGAGATTATTGTGGTTGACAGTCATTTTGCACACTGTCCTTTCCAGTGAGAGGCCAGAGGCGCTATAACATTCAAATAGAGAGAGACTAGTCAGACGTCAAAAGGCTAATGTTACTGAGAGTATATGAGGTCGTTCATCAAATCCCTGAAACTAACAACAACTAAAAGAGATCTTGGTACTGTATTAATGTATGCTGAAGGCCTTGACATTGTGTTTGCTTTTCACTAAGAAGTCATTAGATGGGTGAGGGGGTGGGGCTTCAGGGATACTACATTGATCTTTTTAGTGGGCATGAGGAAATTATTACAATCTCCTGTTTAAAGAAAGATATATACAGTACCAGTCAAAAC
Organism: Salvelinus fontinalis; assembly: GCF_029448725.1. Lineage (NCBI taxonomy): Eukaryota > Metazoa > Chordata > Actinopteri > Salmoniformes > Salmonidae > Salvelinus > Salvelinus fontinalis. The sequence continues at coordinate 38,211,419 of NC_074677.1, forward strand.
TTTGGACACACCTACTCATGCAAGGGTTTTTCTTTATTTTTACTATTTTCTACAACGTAGAATAATAGTGAAGACATCAAAACTATGAAATAACACATTTGGAATCATGTACTAACCAAAAAAGTGTTAAACAAATCTAAATATATTTTAGATTTTAGATTCTTCACAGTAGCCACCCTTTGCCTTGATGACAGCTTTGCACACTCTTGCCATTCTCTCAACCAGCTTCACCTGGAATGCTTTTCCAACAGTCTTGAAGGAGTTCCCACATATGAGCACTTGTTGGCTGCGTTTCCTTCACCCTGCGGTCCAACTCACCCCAAACTATCTCAATTAAGTTGAGGTCAGGTGATTGTGGTCAGCTGATTCAGCACCCCATCACTCTCCTTCTTGGTCAAATTGCCCTTACACAGCATAGAGGTGTGTTGGGTCATTGTCCTGTTGAAAGACAAAGGATAGTCGCACTAAGCGCAAACCAGATGGGATGGTGTATTGCTGCAGAATGCTGTGTTAGCCATGCTGGTTAAGTGTACCTTGAATTTTAAATAAATCACAGACAGAGTCATGAGCAAAGCACCCCCACACCATCACACCTCCTCCTCCATGCTTCATGGTGGGAACCACACATGCGGAGATCATCCGTTTATCTACTCTGCGTCTCACAAAGACACGGTGGTTGGAACCAAAAATCTCAAATTTGGACTCATCAGACCAAAGGACAGATTTCTACCGGTCTAATGTCCATTGCTCGTGTTTCACGCAGTTTCCTCTGAACAGTTGATGTTGAGATGTGTCTGTTACTGGAACTCTGTGAAGAATTTATTTGGGCTGCAATTTCTGAGGTGCAGTTAACTCTAATGAACTTATCCTCTGCAGCAGAGGTAACTCTGGGTCTTCCTTTCATGAGAGCCAGTTTCATCATAGTGCTTGATGGTTTTTGTAATTGCACTTGAAGAAACTTTCAAATTTCTTGACATTTTCTGGATGTGCTGACCTTCATGTCTTAATCTTACGGCTGAGATCACATTAACGGGATCGATATGACAACAGCCAGTGAACGTGCAGGGCGCCAAATTCAAAACAACAGAAATCTCATAATTAAAATTCCTCAGACATACAAGTATTTTAAACAATTTTAAAGATAAACTCGTTGTTAATCCCACCACAGTGTCCGATTTCAAAAAGACTTTACAACGAAAGCACACCAAACGATTATGTTAGGTCTGCACCTAGTCACAGAAAAACCCAGCCATTTTTCCAGCCAAAGAGAGGAGTCACAAAAAGCAGAAATAGAGATAAAATTAATCACTAACCTTTGATGATCTTCATCAGATGACACTCATAGGACTTCATGTTACACAATACATGTATGTTTTGTTCGATAAAGTTCATATTTATATCCAAAAATCTTAATTTACATTGGCGCGTTATGTTCAGTAATGTCTTGCCTCCAAAACATCCGGTGATTTTGCAGAGGGCCACATCAATTTACAGAAATACTCATAATAAACATTGATAAAAGATACAAGTATTAAACATGGAACTTTTGATAAACTTCTCCTTAATGCAACCGCTGTGTCAGATTTCAAAAATAATTTATGAAAAAAGCACACCATGCTATAATCTGAGTACAGCGCTCAGAGCCCCAATAAGCCATAAAGATATCCGCCATATTTTGGAGTCAACAGAAGTCAGAAATAGTATTATAAATATTCACTTACCTTTGATGGTCTTCATCAGAATGCACTCCCAGGAATCCCAGTTCCACAATAAATGTTTGTTTTGTTTGATATAGTCCATCATTTATGTCCAAATACCTTAATTTTGTTTATGCGTTCAGTCCAGTAATCCAAATTCATGACCCGAAGGTCAGACGAAAAGTCAAACAATTCCATTACAGTTCGTAGAAACATGTCAAACGATGTATAGAATCAATCTTTAGGATGTTTTTAACATAAATCAATAATGTAATGCAATGGAAAGCAGGTTGCTCTCACGTGTTCAGCTCATGCCAGACACCTGACTCCAAGAGCTCTCCTTCCCTCATTCTTCACAGTAGAAGCATCAAACAAGGTTCTAAAGACTGTTGACATCTAGTGGAAGCCCTGGGAAGTGCAATATGACCAATATCCCACTGTATATTGGATAGGCAAACCTACAAACCTCAGATTTCCCCCTTTCTGGTTGGATTTTTTCTCAGGTTTTTGCCTGCCATATCAATCAATCAATCAATCAATTTTATTTTATATAGCCCTTCGTACATCAGCTAATATCTCGAAGTGCTGTACAGAAACCCAGCCTAAAACCCCAAACAGCTAGTAATGCAGGTGTAGAAGCACGGTGGCTAGGAAAAACTCCCTAGAAAGGCCAAAACCTAGGAAGAAACCTAGAGAGGAACCAGGCTATGAGGGGTGGCCAGTCCTCTTCTGGCTGTGCCGGGTGGAGATTATAACAGAACTATGCCAAGATGTTCAAAAATGTTCATAAGTGACAAGCATGGTCAAATAATAATCATGAATAATTTTCAGTTGGCTTTTCATAGCTGATCATTAAGAGTTGAAAAACAACAGGTCTGGGACAGGTGGCGGTTCCATAACCGCAGGCAGAACAGCTGAAACTGGAATAGCAGCAAGGCCAGGCGGACTGGGGACAGCAAGGAGTCACCACGGGCGGCAGTCCCGACGCATGGTCCTAGGGCCCAGGTCCTCCGAGAGAAAGAAAGAGAGAAGGAGAAAATTAGAGAGAGCCAAGATTTTCAAAATGTTCATAAATGACAAGCATGGTCAAATAATAATCAGGAATAAATCTCAGTTGGCTTTTCATAGCCGATCATTAAGAGTTGAAAACAGCAGGTCTGGGACAGTTAGGGGTTCCATATCCGCAGGCAGAAGAGTTGAAACTGGAATAGCAGCCAGGCCAGGCGGACTGGGGGCAGCAAGGAGTCACCACGGCCGGTATTCCCGACGTATGGTCCTAGGGCTCAGGTCCTCCGAGAGAAAGAGAGAAGGAGAAAATTAGAGAGAGCCAAGATTTTCAAAATGTTCATAAATGACAAGCATGGTCAAATAATAATCAGGAATAAATCTCAGTTGGCTTTTCATAGCCGATCATTAAGAGTTGAAAACAGCAGGTCTGGGACAGGTAGGGGTTTCGTAACCGCAGGCAGAACAGTTGAAACTGGAATAGCAGCAAGGCCGGGCGGACTGGGGACAGCAAGGTGTCAGCATGCCCGGTAGTCCTGACGTATGGTCCTAGGGCTCAGGTTCTCAGAGAGAAAGAGAGAACGAGAGAATTAGAGAGAGCATACTTAAATTCACACAGGACACTGGATAAGACAGGAGAAGTACTCCAGGTATAACCAACTGACCCTAGCCCCCCGACACATAAACTACTGCAGCATAAATACTGGAGGCTGAGACAGGAGCGGTCAGGAGACACTGTGGCCCCATCCGAAGAAATCCCCGGACAGGGCCAAACAGGAAGGATATAACCCCACCCACTCTGCCAAAGCACAGCCCCCACACCACTAGAGGGATATCCTCAACTTACAATCCTGAGACAAGGCCGAGTATAGCCCACAAAGGTCTCCACCACAGCACAACCAAGGGGGGGCGCCAACCCAGACAGGAAGTTCACGTCAGTAACTCAACCCACTCAAGTGACGCACCCCTCCTAGGGACGGCATGAAAGAGCACCAGCAAGCCAGTGACTCAGCCCCAGTAACAGGGTTAGAGGCAGAGAATCCCAGTGGAGAGAGGGGAACCGGCCCGGCAGAGACAGCAAGGGCGGTTCGTTGCTCCAGAGCCTTTCCGTTCACCTTCACACTCCTGGGCCAGACTACACTCAATCATATGACCCACTGAAGAGATAAGTCTTCAGTAGAGACTTAAAGGTTGAGACCGAGTCTGCGTCTCTCACATGGGTAGGCAGACTGTTCCATAAAAATGGAGATCTATAGGAGAAGCCCTGCCTCCCGCTGTTTGCTTAGAAATTTTAGGGACAATTAGGAGGCCTGCGTCTTGTGACCGTAGCGTACGTATTGGTATGTACGGCAGGACCAACTCGGAAAGATAGGTAGGAGCAAGCCCATGTAACGCTTTATAGGTTAACAGTAAAACCTTGAAATCAGCCCTTGCCTTAACAGGAAGCCAGTGTAGGGAAGCTAGCACTGGAGTAATATGATCAAATTTCTTGGTTCTAGTCAGAATTCTAGCAGCCGTA